>NW_026943823.1:17169960-17362460 GCF_035594765.1 Anolis carolinensis
CAATAGGTTCCAATTCTTATTATTCTTATTATTTACACACCGGTGCTATTATTATTATTATTATTACCATCATCTTGCTTTAAAAGAGATCCAAAGTGTTGGACAAGAAGGACCGTTCCTTGCTCAAAATCTGAGAAAATACTTAGGTTGTTGTTGTTGTTGTTATGTTTATTTGTACCTCCTTTTTCTCTTACATTAAAAGCACTTCAGTATGCTTTTAATGTTGGTGTAATTTTTTGTTATCCAACTACACAGTTAGCGAAATAATATAATGTATTGCATAAGAAGTTATTGTATGCCTCCTTGCGCGATGTTTGAGAGAGTTGTTATAGCACTTCCTATGCCAGCGAAATCACCAAGAAGGTGTTGAGTTTTGTGTACATATATGTCATACACACACACACATATATATAGTATGTACTGTATATACTCGAGTATAAGCCGACCCAAATATAAGCCGAGGCACCTAATTTTACCACAAAATAACTGGGAAAACATTGACTCAAGTATAAGCCGAGAGTGGTAAATTTCACAAGTAAAAATAGATACCAATAAAATTACATTACCGTATATACTCTAGTATAAGCCAACCCAAATATAAGCTGAGGCACTTAATTTTACCACAAAAAAACTGGGAAAACATTGACTCAAGTATAAGCCGAGAGTGGTAAATTTCAGAAATAAAAATAGATACAATAAAATTACATTACCATATATACTCGAGTATAAGCCAACCCAAATATAAGCTGAGGCACTTAATTTTACCACAAAAAACTGAGAAAACATTTACTCAAGTATAAGCCGAGAGTGGTAAATTTCGGAAATAAAAATAGATACCAATAAATTACATTAATTGAGGCATCAGTAGGTTAAATGTTTTTGAATACTTACATAAAACTCAAATTTAAGATATGACTGTCCAACTCTGATTAAATCATTATTTTCATCTTCTTCAATGTCAATGTGCTTATTTATCCTTTTAATAATAATAGAGTAAAATAATACATGTAATAATAAGAATAAATAAATAATACATGTAATTATAAATAGAGTAAAGTAATAAATGTAATAATAATAAGATCAGAGTAAAATAATACATGTATTAATAATAATAAAAAATAGAGTAAAATAAATGTAATAGTAGCAACAATAATAGAGAAAAATATTAAATGTAATAATACCAATAATAATCTCCTGACACGGAAAAAAAACCCCCAATAATAATAAATGTACCATATATTCTCGAGTATAAGCTGACCCAAATATAAGCCAACCAGGACCCTCACCTGAGTATAAGCCAATGGGGGCTTTTTCAGTCTTAAAAAAGTGCTGAAAAACTAGATTTATACTCGAGTATATACAGTAATGTATTGCATAAGAAGTTATTGTATGCCTCCTTGCGCGATGTTTGAGAGAGTTGTTATAGCACTTCCTATGCCAGCGAAATCACCAAGAAGGTGTTGAGTTTTGTGTACATACAGTAGAGTCTCGCTTATCCAAGCTAAATGGGCCGGCAGAAGCTTGGATAAGCGAATATCTTGGATAATAAGGAGAGATTAAGGAAAAGCCTATTAAACATCAAACTAGGTTATGATTTTACAAATTAAGCACCAAAACATTATGTTATACAACAAATTTGACAGAAAAAGTAGTTCAATATGCAGTACTGCTATGTAGTAATTACTGTATTTATGAATTTAGCACCAAAATATCACGATATATTGAAAACATTGACTACAAAAATGGCTTGGATAATCCAGAGGCTTGGATAAGCGAGGCTTGGATAAGTGAGACTCTACTGTATATGTCACACACACACATACACACACGCACATATATATATACAGTATATATGTACACATACATACATACACAGAAAGATAGAGCTGTGTCATTGATTCCTTTTTGTTTCCCTTTTTCGCCCGCTAATTAGATTTCTTTTTCTTGGCTCTGGAACGGTTCACTTCCGTAGGTAGGTCGAGCGTGGGATATTAGTCTCAATTGCAATGTCAAAAATTAGCTTCACCCCCAAATCAAGCGCAACATCAGATTGAATCATTTCTGCACCCAATAAGCTTCCGTTGAATGCATCCTTCCTCCCTCGACAGATCGATTCGTTCGCGGCACCCAATGCCTTTTCCCTTATTAAAACCGTACCAGATTTGCTCCATGGATCGACTAACATCCGCTTTCTGCTTTCGGTGAAAAGACATCCGCAAGCCTTTGCTTTCCATAAGTGGCATCTAGTTGACCGGATGTCCTTTGGGTGCATCTAGACCAGGTGTCGGGGTCGTCGTTTGAAATCCAGAGAATCTCATAAACTCTCTCCCTGACGTTGACAGTTTGGGTCAGCAGATGGTGGTGGAGACTAAGTTGTGGAACTTTCATTGTCATTGACAGCTTGGGCCAGCAAAGGATGTTGGAGACTAAGTTATGGAACTTTCAGGAACAAGGGTGGGGTGATGGTCTTTAAAAGCACTGGGAGTGGGGAAAGTATCAGTAGAGTCTTTCTTTCTGTGGGGATACATACAATACAGCAATTTCCAACCAAACCTATTTGTGAGTGGTCTGGTTTTTGCTAGCAAGATCCTGCAGAGTGATACCAGGCATGGGCAAACTTTGGCCCTCCAGGTGTTTTGGACTTCAACTCCCACAATTCCTAACAGCCTCAGGCCCTTTCCTTTTCCCCCTCAGCCGCTTAAGCGGCTGAGGGGGAAAAGGAAAGGGCCTGAGGCTGGGAAACTTGGGAGCCAGCACCAAGAAGGCCCTGTGATGTCAGAGAAGTTCAAGCAATGGAAATGCCACTTCTGCATTGCATGTGTTTCTTCCTGCTCCAGATGTGAACCTGGAGTCCAGCTTGTCCGAGGAATACTGTCGCCACCACTTCCTGGTGGGCCTGCTCCTGCGGGAAACGTCCTTCGCCCTGCAGGACACCTACGAGGTTCGCTCGCTGGCCATCAGCATCCTGAAGAGCCTCCTGATCAAGCATGCCTTTGACTCCCGGTACCAGCACAAGGTACGGTCAAGTCGGGCAAGCCGGCGTTCACCGCAACCATATTCACTTATCCAAGGTTCTGCCGGTCCGTTTAGCTTGGATAAGTGAGACTCTACTGTAATAGTAATAATCATAATAGAATAAAATAATAAATGTCATAATAATAGTAAATAGAGTAAAATAATGAATGTAATAATAACAATAATTGTTGCACCCCAAGGCAGCGTGAACACTGGAAACTAAACATAGACCAATAATCATATAATATCTTTATTAAAACAAATATAAATTCAGGAATGCATAAGCAGAAAGGATGAGTGGGAAATAGTCCTTTGTGAAAAGGTATGAATAAGTCCAAAAAGATGAAGGAAAATGTCCAATATTATTGTCCAAAGTCCAAAACCGAAACACGCTCAAACTGTTGGGAAGTTTGAGCGGGGAACAACAAGGAAGCAAGGCTGAATAACAAGGTCCTCAGTCACTAGGAGATCGTGGATAACAAAGCAGGAACAAGACAAAGCGAAGATCAAACTTGATTCAGGAACAAGGCGAGGAAGTGAATTTACTCTGATTTAAATCAGGAGTCGCGGCTCGGCTTGGCCGCCAGAAACAGGAGGCTTGGCTTGGTGAAATCAGGGAACTGGAGTTGGTGAAGTGTTCTCAGGAAAATGCTACGTTGACACCGCAAATTGTCTGCAGATCCCAATGAAGGGAGACCAAACTCCCCAAAGGTTCCCAAGGGAATCTTCTTATCCACAATCCCCCTGAGATGCCAAGCGGTTACTCCTTCGAAGCCCTTGCTTTTCTGATCTCTGGCGATGCAAAAACTCCTTTCGGTTGAAGGGCACGTTCTCTGGGGAACTCTGGACATCTGGTTCCGCCAGGGGAGTAACATCTCCAGTATCTCTCCCAATTAAGGAAGCATCTGAACTATCAATAGCTGGCAGCTGGAACTGAAAGGAGCTGGGAGAACTGGGCAAAAGGTCAGAATAAACTTCATCCTGGTCAAAATTCATTTCTGGATCAGGTTCAGAAGCCAAAGGTGGCTGGGGTATGACAATAATAATAAAATAATAAATGTACCGTATATGCTCGAGTATAAGCCGACCCAAATATGAGCCGACCAGGACCCTCACTCAAGTATAAGCTGAGGGGGGCTTTTTCTGCCCTAAAAAAGTGCTGAAATACTCAGCTTATAGTTAGGTATATACAGTAATCAACGATGGGGGATTCTGAGATGGGCAGTCCCAACAACGTCTGGAAACCATCACGTTTTCCTCCCTGAGCCACAAATGCTCAGCTGTGTATATTTCGAAATAAAACTGCTCTTAAGACATCTTTTATCGCTTGTCTAGTTTGGCTCTCGGTTGCCTGCTTTTGACACCTTAGCTGTTGACTCCTCCAATATTTTTTCTTCTCTTTCTTGCTTTCTTTCTTTCTTTCTTTCTTTTTTTGTCAGAACCAACAAGCCAAGATTGCTCAGCTGTATTTGCCTCTGGCCGGACTCCTTTTGGAGAACATCCAGCGCTTGGCTGGACGGGACACGCTGTCCTCTTGCAACGCCATGTCTACTTCGGTGAGTCATCCATCCCAGATATGATGTCACTGTCTTTACTGTTATTATAAGCAATATATATAGCTAGATAGATATAGATACAGTAATTGTGTCTATATCTATCTATTGAGCTAATGGTGCAGCGGAATATGTGTGTATGTGGCAGCTTTCTGATTGGCCGCCACTTCCACAGGCCACTGTGGCCCAAACTTGGCACACTTAACCCACATGACCCACTTTACGGCCTGGTGCCATTTGGGAGATGATGAGCTATGGATGATAGGATTTGAAGTACTTTCAATCGCTTTGCCTCTTACAGACTACTGCAACACACACCAGTGACGGAACTGGACCAAACTTGGCACACAGAACCCACATGACCCACTTTACGGCCTGGTGCCGTTTGGGAGATGATGAGCTATGGATGATAGGATTTGAAGTACTTTCAATCGCTTTGCCTCTTACAGACTACTGCAACACACACCAGTGACGGAACTGGACCAAACTTGGCACACAGAACCCACATGACCCACTTTACGGCCTGGTGCCGTTTGGGAGATGATGAGCTATGGATGATAGGATTTGAAGTACTTTCAATCGCTTTGCCTCTTACAGACTACTGCAACACACACCAGTGACGGAACTGGACCAAACTTGGCACACAGAACCCACATGACCCACTTTACGGCCTGGTGCCGTTTGGGAGATGATGAGCTATGGATGATAGGATTTGAAGTACTTTCAATCGCTTTGCCTCTTACAGACTACTGCAACACACACCAGTGACGAAACTGGACCAAACTTGGCACACAGAACCCACATGACCCACTTTACGGCCTGGTGCCGTTTGGGAGATGATGAGCTATGGATGATAGGATTTGAAGTACTTTCAATCGCTTTGCCTCTTACAGACTACTGCAACACACACCAGTGACGGAACTGGACCAAACTTGGCACACAGAACCCACATGACCCACTTTACGGCCTGGTGCCGTTTGGGAGATGATGAGCTATGGATGATAGGATTTGAAGTACTTTCAATCGCTGTGCCTCTTACAGACTACTGCAACACACACCAGTGACGAAACTGGACCAAGCTTGGCGCACAGAACCCCCATGAACCCCTTTACGTCCTGGGGTAGATTGGTGGAGGATGGATCAAGGGTGATGGGACATGCAGTACCTTCACTCACTTCTTGAGACCACGGTGGCCTAGGGGATAAAAGCCTTGTGACTTGAAGGTTGGGTTGCTGACCTGAAATCTGCCAGGTTCGAATCCCACCTGGGGAGAGCGCGGATGAGCTCCCTCTATCAGCTCCAGCTCCATGCGGGGACATGAGAGAAGCCTTCCACAAGGATGACAAAAACATCAAAAAACATCTGGGCATCCCTTGGGCAACGTCCTTGCAGACGGCCAATTCTCTCACTCCAGAAGCAACTCCGGTTGCTCCTGACACGAAAAAAACCCCACAGCAACTGCCACAAATGACAGAACTGACCCAAACTTGGCACACATATCCCAAATGACATGCTTTACACGTTGTAGCAGTTTGGGGGAGGATGGACCAAGGATGATGGGATTTGCAGTACCTTCATCCAGTTCACCTCCCACTGGCCACTGTGATTCCCATGAATGACAAAACTGTACCAAACTTGATACACAGGTGCAATGTGGCCCCATTTATGTCCTGGTCTGGTTTGGGGGAGAATGGACCATGCTTGATGGGATTTGCAGTACCCTCACCCGATTCACCTCCCACAGACCACTGTGATACCCATGAAAGACGAATTGTACCATACTTGACACACAGGTGCAATGTGACACAATTTATGTTCTGGTGTGGTTTGCAGGAGAATAGACCAAGGATGATGGGATTTCCAGTACCATCATTCAATTCACCTGCCACAGACCACTGTGATGCCCATGAATGACGAAACTGTACCAAACTTGACACACAGGTGCAATGTGGTTCACTTTACATCCTCCTGTGGTTTGAAGGAACAACAGACCAGGGATGATGGGATTGACAGTTCCTTCACTCACTTCCTCAGACCACTGCAACCCACACCAATGACTAATCAAGATCAAACTTGGCACACATACCCCCCATCACCCACTTTATGTCTTTCTGTGGTTTGAGGGATAACAGACAATGGATGATGGGATTTACAGTACCTTCATTCACTTCCTGAGACCACTGCAACCCACACCAATGACTGATCAAGACCAAACTTGGCACATAGAGCCCCCATGACCCATTCTACATCCTGGCAGTGTTTGGAGAGGGATGGACCATGGACGATGGGACTTGCATATGGGAGTTGTAATTCACTCACTGAACCCAACTGACATTGGATTTAGACTAACACAGACAAACAATGCCTTTCTCAAATAACCCGGGCACCGTCGGGTCCCCAAGCTAGTTGTTTATAATAACAGTAAACACTATGACAATTAAAGTTTGAGCTGTGAACTGAGAAGGAGGCATTTGGAGGCATCTCAAATTGGCCTGCGGCAATAGGTTCGTATAGGAATCCGCTCCGGTTTTTAGTCCAAACTTTCAGGGCGCTGAATCCCAATTGGGAGAGGGTTCAGATCCTTTCAAACTGAGACTCCAGCAAATTCGCCATTACGGTAGTATCAGACTCCGTCTGCACTGCTGTTATAATACAAATTGATCTGGATTAAGTGTAGACTCAAATAATCCAGTTCAGTCTTCATTATAGAATTCTGCACTGGCCATACGATTCCATAGCAGTCAACCATGGTAGTTAAAGTGGTGCCAAACTGTGTTAAGTTGACAGTGTAGATGTAACCCTAGACATAATGTGCTATGGATTTCTTTGCATTCCAGACTGACTGCTATTCGATTTACCCAAAAAGGGAGCATCCCCAAATACTAACCAGAGTCACCAACAGGATTCTAGCGCATTACCTCTTCTCCTGCCTTCTCCTCTTCTAAACTCTTTTTCTCTTCCGTCTCCAGGCATCCAGAGAAGAATTCATGTGCAATTTCGCCTCACCGTCTAACAGGTCGAGCCTCCTAGTCGATAAAGACTCACGTAAGCATTCAGACCCTCATAAGTGTGTTCCATCTCTAAATAAATAGGGCAATTTGGACTAAATTATACAATCAGTGTTGTAGACCTGTACAATGCCATTTGGACTGCATTATATGGTCATTGTTGTAAACACATACAATGCCATTCAGATTGCATTATAGAGCCAGTGTTGTAAACACATACAATGCCATTTGGACTGCAATATATGGTCAGTTTTGTAAACACATACAATGCCATTCGGATTGCATCATATGGTCAGTGTCGTAGACTCATACAATGCCATTTGGACTGTATTATATAATCAGTGTTGTAGATCCATACAATGCATTTGGATTGCATTATATGGTCAGTGTTGTAAACACATACAATGCCATTTGGACTATGTAGTGTTGTAGACCCATACAATGCCATTTGGACTGCATTATGTAGTGTTGTAGACCCATACAATACCATTTGGACTGCATTATGTAGTGTTGTAGACCCATACAATGCCATTTGGACTGCATTATATGGTCAGTGTTGTAAACACATACAATGCCTTTCAGATTGCATTATAGGGTCAGTATTGTAAACGTATACAATGCCATTTGGACTGCATTATGTAGTGTTGTAGACCCATACAATGCCATTTGGACTGCATTATGTAGTGTTGTAGACCCATACAATGCCATTTGGACTGCATTATGTAGTGTTGTAGACCCATACAATGCCATTTGGACTGCATTATGTAGTGTTGTAGACCCATACAATGCCATTTGGACTGCATTATATGGTCAGTGTTGTAAACACATACAATGCCATTCAGATTGCATTATAGGATCAGTGTTGTAAACGCATACAATGCCATTTGGACTGCATTATATGGTCAGTTTTGTAAACACATACAATGCCATTTGGTCTGCATTCTGTAATGTAGACCCATACAATGCCATTCGGATTGCATCATATGGTCAGTGTCATAGACTCATACAATGCCATTTGGACTGTATTATATAATCAGTGTTGTAGATCCATACAATGCATTTGGATTGCATTATATGGTCAGTGTTGTAAACATATACAATGCCGTTCAGACTGCATTATATGATCAGTGTTGTCAGTCAGTTTGGGAGGAAGGACCAATTTGGGTCCTAGGGAGGGATAGTGAGAATTAGATTTGTAGTGGTTTCAACTATTAATTTTAAATACAGTAGTTTCAATATGCAATCCCATTGTAATCTTTATCTGTTTTGAAACGAAATCTATTTATTTTTCATGTTAGCTGCTTTGGGTTTCTTTTTAGAAAGGCAGAAATAATAATAATAATAATAATAATAATAATAATAATAATAATAATAATATCTCCTCCAATTCATATCACCAGTAGTTGGACTTATATAGCATTTGGGCCTCACTTGGTGGAGTCTCCATCTCTGGAGGTTTGTAAGCAGTCTGGATGGCCATCTGTCGGGAGGGCTTTGGTTGTGTCTTCCTTTATGGCTGAACTGGATGGCCCTTGGGGTTCCCTTCCAACTCTAGGATTCAGAATTGAGTGTAGTCTTCTTCTCTGGAGGCTTTTAAACACAAGCTAGATGGCCATCTGTCAGGAAAGCTTTGGTTGTGCCTTCCTTTATGGCAGAAGGAGGTTGAGGTGAATGGCCTTTGGGGTTCTCTTCCAACTTGAAGCTTCTGTGATACTTGAAAAATGGTGATCAAAATGACCATCCTTATTAAATGGCTATACGGCTATGCAAAGTCAATTGCAACATTGGTTAAAGACATAAATACTGGATATTCCATACAAAACAGAACTCCTGCAAACCTAGTTTTTATTTATTTATTTATTTATTTATTTACAGTATTTATATTCCGCCCTTCTCACCCCGAAGGGGACTCAGGGCGGATCACATTGTACACATAGAAGGCAAACATTCAATGCCATAACATAGAACAGAGACAGACGCAGACACGGTCTGGCCTCGAGCTCATGACCTCTTGGTCAGAGTGATTTGTTGCAGCTGGCTGCTAACCAGCCTGCGCCACCGCCCGGCCTTTATCCCTTCTTCTCTCTGATTTTATTCCAGTGTATGGTGGCTCCCTTCAGAACGGCCTCAGCCTCAAGAGGGACGACTCCAAGGGGTCTCTCAACTCCGACGGAGGGGCCTCTTCTCCGGATCAAAGCGAAAACGTAAGCCTCTTTTCCATCTCAAGAGCATTCAGATCATCGGTCCTGTTGCTTTATCCTGCCTGGGCAGAGTTGTTGTTCAAGACGGGATGTGTTGTGTTGCCCACGTGTTCAAAATACAGAACCTCAATTGGGAGGTGGGGTTATAGTTTGGAAACTCCCCAAAATGCCAAGAAGGCTTTGGATGAGCTCCTTCTATCAGCTCCAGCTCCATGTGGGGACATGAGAGAAGCCTCCCACAAGGATGGTAAAAACACCAAAACATCCGGCCATCCCCTGAGTAACGTCCTTGCAGACAGCCAATTCTCTCACACCAGAAGCAACTTGCAGTTTCTCAAGCCGCTAATGACATGAAAAATATTGTTGTTGTTGTTGTTGTTGTTGTTGTTGTTATTGACACAACGACATTGTCTGACACAGCAAACAAGATAGATATGCTGGATTTCGTATCACAAAAATTATTATTATTATTATTATTATTATTATTATTATGGTTTCATTCGATACAGATGCGGAGGAGCTCCACTCGCAACAGCATCTCCCAGTTCGGGCGGCTGGACCCCTATGAGATCCGGAGCCTCCTCGTCTGCTTCCTTTACATCATTAAAATGATTTCGGAAGGTCGGTCGCTTTGGCAGGATCCTATAATATGAGTTGTAATTGTCTCCGCCTCCCCTTCCTTTTTATTCCTGCATAGCACAGGAGTAAGCCAAATGTACGCTATGGGCCATAGGAAGTCTTCAGACTGGTTGTGATTCGAGGAATCCTCTGTCATTAATATTTGAAAAATATTATAGATATGTGGATTTGTATATTTGTATATACAGTGTTCCCTCACTTATCACTGGGGTTAGGTTCCAGGATCACCCGCAGTAAGTGAAAATCCGTGAAGTAGGGACACTGTATTTATTTTAATATTTATACATTATTTTAGTAATTATACACTATTTTAAGTCTTTATCAACCAATTGTGTTTTGATAAATTGCCTCATTCTTCTCCTGTAGCCGCTTGGAATCCTTTTCTCTCCCTTTGGCTTCTCCTTCCTCCCTTCCTTAGGCTGAAAATTGTAAATTTTTATTATTTATAATAGTCTTTTAGAGTTTAGGGGCTGGGCTGTGGTGCAGCTGGTTAGTAACCAGCTGCAATAAATCACTACTGACCAAGAGGTCATGAGTTCGAAGCCCAGGTCGGGGTAAGCCCCCAACCATTAAATAGCCCAGCTTGCTGTTTACCTAAGCAGCCCGAAAGACAGTTGCATCTGTCAACTAGGAAATTTAGGTACGCTTTATGCGGGAAGGCTAATTTAACTAATTTACAACACCATAAAACTGCCAACAGCACAGGAAAAGGAATGAAGAAGTAACAGTGTAGTAGATTCTCACTTATCCAACATAAATGGGCCGGCAGAACGTTGGATAAGTGAATATGTTGGATAATAAGGAGGGATTTTACAAATTAAGCACCAAAACATCATGTTATACAACAAATTTGAGAGAAAAGGTAGTTCAATGCGCAGTAATGCTACATAATAATTACTGTATTTACGAATTTAGCACCAAAATATCACAATGTATTGAAAACATTGACTACAAAAATGTGTTAGATAATCCAGAATGTTGGATAAGTGAGTGTTGGATAAGTGAGACTCTACTGTACTTGTGTCACTAGTGGACAATGAAGCAACAGCTCCCCCTGTGGCCGGAATCGAGAATACCCTAATGAAGCTGGAAATGTTAAATTGCCTCTGTGTGTGTCTATACTGTATGTTGTTTGTCTGATGGCATTGAATTTGTGCCATGTGCATTGTATGTTAATGTGGGATTTGTGTATTGATAGTGTTTAAATGCAATTTGTGTCTTGGTTTGTATTGCATACTGATTGCATCATCCAGAGTGTACTATAGTCTGGAAAGGGTTAATTGCTGAGAAGCTGTGTTGACCTTGATGTGTGGCTGGAACTGGGGAGTGTCCAGACACAAGTGTGTGTGCATTACTGATTGCATCAGTTCTGTTCTGTTCTGCTGTCTGCTGAGAAGTCAAGTCCTGTGTCCATTGTCTGCAAGTCTGTTTGTCTTGTACAGTAAAACTTTGTATATAATTTTACCAACGTCTTTGATGTCTCTTCGTTTCTGCGTTCCACTGATTCCATACAACTACTGCTGCGCTGCGTAATTACTCTGACATTGTAATCCGCCCTGAGTCCCCTGAGAAGGGTGGAATATAAATACAATAAATAAATTTATTGAAAAACCGCAAAAGAGTGAATCCGCGAAAACTGAACCGTGAAGTAGTGAGGGAACACTGTATTCCCAAATGTTCTCTGGGTATTCTTTTTGCCATATTTTGGGTCTCCGTGAGTGATTTTAGGCTTAACAAAAGCCTTCTTTGAAAACAAGAAACGTATAGCTGCAATACCCTTTCCGGCCATTATCGTGGTGGCGCTGTTGAGTCAAACGGATCAAAACCAAACCAAAGGTTGCCGATAAAGTGTTACAAAATGTAAAGTCTTCCATTATTTGGGTAAGGTGGCCCTTTTTCATTAGTGAATTACCTTGGGAAGGTCTTCTTCTCTGCTGGAGGCTCTCAAACAAGAAGTTGGAGGTGCATCTTCTGCTTTGACGGTTAATGAGGTTAGACTAGATTGTCTTTGGGGTCCCGTCGAACTCTGTAATCCTATAATTCCAAGGTGGAAATCAATCAGTATTGTTTCTTTTCAATCTCAGATACCTTGTTAACCTACTGGAACAAAATAGCGCCTCAGGATCTCATGAACGTCCTCGTTCTCTTGGAGTAAGTTTGGTTTTTCTCTTTATTCTCTTTATGGAAAATTGAGATACTCCTAAAAGTTAGAATGCCATTATGAGTTTGTTTTCAAATGAATTTGGAGTTGAAAAACCATTTAATACTAGCTGTGCTCGGCCATGCGTTGCTGTGGCGAAGTATGGTGGTATGGGAAATAAAGTATTGAGGAATTGGTGGTAGTTAAGGTCAAGGGTAAAGGTTTTCCCTGGACATTAAGTTCATTATAAATGGGTTATATAGCTGTGTGGAAGGGCCTTGAGTCTACACTGCCATATAATCCAGTTCGAATCAGAAAATCTGTATCTTATAGGCAGTGTGGAAGAGGCCTAAGTGAGGCCTAACTCTGCCTGTCCCCTGGGCTGAGTGGGTTGCTAGGAGACCAAGTGGGCAGAGCTTAGCCTTCTAACTGGTAGCAATTGGATAAAAACAATTATTCCCCTCTCTCTAATTAGGACTTAATTTTTCTTTTCTTTTTGTTGTATGAACGTAGAGGCATGGATGAGGGGTTGTGCTGCCAAGTTTAGTGTTTCTGGGATGTGTAGTTTTGTTGTTTTGTCCTAGGCCGAAATTTCATTACCCTTTTATATATATAGATAATATAATAATAATATGTTATATACTATAGTAACATAGAATTATATAATATACAGCAAATAAATTTACATATAATAAATATTTATTTGCATCGTAGGTGCTTGCTTGACACTTATGACTGTATGTCAATCTTGTTTTTTTCTCTCTTTCCTTTTCTCACTCCAGAGTCTGTCTCTTTCACTTCAGATACGTGGGCAAGAGAAACATTGCCAGGTATTATTAATCGTCATAAATTAAATAACATATTTATTTATATTCTTCTTGGATCTCTTAAAGCAGTGATGGCCAACCTATGACACGCGTGTCAGCACTGACACGCCTAGCCGTTTTTGCTGCCACGCTGCCACATGCAGATTGATTGGATGACTAATGTCTTTTGTGGCCAAATTTGGTGTGATTTGGTCCAGTGGTCTTGTTGTTTATTCCATGGGAATTATGCACATTACATTTATATATATATATATCATTCTATTATTGTAGTATATTATTATATTATAACTCTTATATTACTATTATATTATTCATTATTCATGACTACATTGAAACTACAATAGAGAGAAATCAGCGTGGAAACTGCAAGAGGTACCATAAATTGTTGTACATGGCACTAATGGTAGTAAATAGTTTTTGATTTATTAAATACACTTATATATTACAATTATATATTTTTGTTATTTAAACTATATATATTGTGAAATTATGTGTTTTTCTCTCGAAGTGACACACTACCCAAGTCATGCTAGGTTTTTTGGTGAATTCTTTTAGGGTCCTAAAGCAAAGTATGGCCAAGCCCTCCAGGGGGCAGTGTTCTCTTTTGTCTCCATTGTGGTAATTTTCACGAGACGTCAGTTATCTCCATAGGGTTCTCTGCAATCCAGTTTGCATAGTAATATTCCAGGTGGATCGGGATGTCATCAGGCTGTAACCCATTGAATAATTCGGGGGTTTCCATATATAGTATGGAGCTGGACGGTCCATTGGTTGGGCATAATAAAAAAAACAGCCTTGTCTCCTTCTAAATGCCATTGATATTGGGAATTACTGCACCCATTCTCTGGGGCAATAAACTTTTGGAAATAAATGTCAATCATAACCTTATTGAAAAGGAAAAAATGATGTCACATCCGTTTGGCAAATGTGAAACCCTGTGAACATGTGGAGACCACCTTTTGAAAATCACTAGTCATGAAAAGCATGACCTTTTTAGAAGTCAACTCTTTGAACAAGTGTAATGGCACACAGGTAACTCAGCTGTTAAACTGAAGAACCATGTCTTTGAACTGCGAAGGACAAAGACATGCCATATGTATTTATTATTTATTTACAGTATTTATATTCCGCCATTCTCACCCCGAAGGGGACTCAGGGCGGATCACATTGTATACATATAAAGCAAACATTCAATGCCATACACATAGAACAGGACAGAGACAGACGCAGAGGCAATTTGGTTTGCGGAGGATGGTTGTTTCTTTGAAATTGAAGTTGCAGTTGTAATTGTAATTGCAGTTGTAGTTGCCCAAAAACATATCTATCTATTTATTTATTTAATACATTTATATCCCGCCCTTCTCACCCCGAAGGGGACTCAGAGCGGCTTACAAATTAAATTTACATACAATATTATATTATTAGCATAGCACAATACTGGCATTAAATTACTATATTGTACTGTATCTATATATTGTAATATTATTAATAATATTACATGTAATATATAGTATATAATTAATATTATTATATTGTATTATTAGTATTATATTGTATTACAAAATAATATTATGAATATTATATGCATATACAATATATTATAATATTATATCTTATTGTAAATTATATTGTATATATGTATATATGCATGTAGGAGCCCCGATGGCTCAGTGTGTTAAAGCACTGAGCTGCTGAACTTACAGACAGAAAGGTCCCAGGTTCAAATCCTGGGAGCAGAGTGAGCGCCCACTGTTAGCTCCAGCTTCTGCCAACCTAGCAGTTCGAAAACATGCCAATGTGAGTAGATCAATAGGTACGGCTCCAGCGGGAAGGTAAGGGCGCTCCATGCAGTCATGCCGGCCACATAACCTTGGAGGTGTCTATGGACAACGCCGGCTCTTCGGCTTAGAAATGGAGATGAGCACCAACCCCCAGAGTCAGACACGACTGGAATTAACGTCAGGGGAAAACGTTTACCTTATATATGCATATATACATATACACATATATACATATACACTCCCTTAAAACCTTCTAGTTTAAAATATCCACTCAGAGATTAAAAAAAAGTCTTCTTTGAAAAATAACGTATCTTTTTTACTCATAAACATCTTGTATTAATTCACCATACATGCACATTTCTTATTAATTCACCATACAGGCACATTTCTTGTTAAGTACACAGGGTATCATTCTTAATCAATAGTCTTTAAGTATAGTTGTACTCACTGAAGTCCATAAGCATATTTCTCGACTGAAGTCCTAACAGCAACATGCATCCACCTCCACCGAAGTGTAAAGCAAACTCTGAATGCAAAATGGAGTCTTGAGTCTGAACATGCTGAGTACAATCACATATCTATAACTCTTCCCACACCAAAGAGGTACAGTCAAACTGGCAAATGAACATACACATAGAATACAGGTTAGCGTGTATATATATATATATATATGTATGTATATATACACACACACACACACACACACACACACACAAATAGTGAGATGCTTGGGAGGTTGATATTTCCAACAATTGAACCCTATGTCTTTTCCAGGGTCCATGATGCTTGGCTGTCCAAGCTCACGGCCATTGACCGGAAATCCCAGACAATGCCAGCCCTTCGGAGCAGGCCAGGAGCCATCCAAACTCGGCTCCAGCATCTCGGCAGCCTTGACAGCTCATTCACGCTGAATCACAGTATGTTGCAAATATCTATTTATCTATATCTATACCTGTATATAATAACAGTCAAAGTTTGTGGGTATCTGAGTATGTTTGTGGGCAATTTCCAATACGCCTCCCACTTCCAGAGAATACGGTGACTCCCGGCAACCTTGGATTTGGGAGTTATAGTTCACCCACTTCCAGAGAGCTTTGTACTGTATATATTCGAGTAAAAGCCTAGTTTTTCAGCCCTTTTTTTAAGACTGAAAAAGCCCCCCTCGGCTTATACTCGGGTGAGGGTCCTGGTTGGCTCATATTTGGGTCCTCTTATACTCGAGAATATATGGTACATTTATTATTTTTCTCTATTATTATTGGTATTATTACATTTATTATTTTTCTCTATTATTGTTGCTACTATTACATTTATTTTACTCTATTATTATTAATAATAATAATAATAATAATAATAATACATTTATTATTTCACTCTGATCCTATTATTATATTTATTATTTTACTCTATTATTGTTGCTATTATTATATTTATTTTACTTTATTATTATGAATCATACATTTATTATTTTGCTCTGATCTTATTATTATATTTATTATTTTACTCTATTTATTACTACATGTATTATTTTCCTGTATTTATTATTATTATTATTATTACATGCATTATTTTACTCTATTATTATTAAAATAAATACATAATTATTATTAAAATAAAATACATAAGCACATTGACATTGAAGAAGATGAGAATAATAATTTGATCAGAGTTGGACAGTCTTATCTTAAATTTGAGCTTGATGTAAATATTCAAAAACATTTGAACCTACTGATGCCTCAATTAATGTAATTTTATTGGTATCTATTTTTATTTCTGAAATTTACCACCCTCAGCTTATACTGGAGTCAATGTTTTCCCAGTTTTTTTGTGGTAAAATTAGGTGCCTCGGTTTATATTCGGGTCGGCTTATACTCGAGTATATACGGTAATTCCCACCAATGATGGATTTGGACCAAACTTGACTCACAGAACCCCCATGACCAAGAGAAAATACTGGAAGGGTTTGGGTTTAGGGGCGGGGTGGACTGACCCAGGATGATGGGAGTTGTAGGCAGCTACAAAAAATGAAGTTTCTCAAGTATAACAACTACTTTCGAAGTAAGTACTGCACAATTAAAGAGGAAATAACACTTTCAAACCAGGAGCAGAACATTTTTCAAATTTTGTTACATAGTGTTTTGCCCTTTATTCAAATCCCCTCTAATTACAAGTCATCCCTTTTTGCACGGCTCCTTCCTCCCAGGTTCCTCTGAAGCCGACATCTTGCACCAGGCTTTGCTGGAGGGCAACACGGCCACCGAAGTTACTCTCACCATCTTGGACACCATTTCCTTCTTCACCCAGTGCTTCAAGGTGAGCATTTCCAAAGGCCTCTTCTGCAAACTGGTCCCAGTTTTTGGTGCTCCGTGTCCAAGACGTCGTATTGGTGCTCTTCTAACCTTATTTCTTGGGGAAAGTCAACCATTTCTCTCCTTCTGCAGAACCAGCTCTTGAACAACGACGGACACAACCCGTTGATGAAGAAGGTGTTCGATATCCACCTCGCCTTTCTCCGAAATGGTCAATCGGAGGCCGCCCTGAAGCACGTCTTTGCTTCACTCCGGTCCTTTATAAACAAGGTAAGCAAATAATAATAATAATAATAATAATAATAATAATAATAAAAGACCAGTTATTGATTGACAAAATGATTCTGGAGAATTGTAAGAGCCAAAAAGCTAATCTTCACATGACATGGATTGACTACAAAAAGGCTGACTCACTCCCACACAGCTGGATCATCAAGTGCCTGGACGCCATCGGGATTTGTAAAAACGTTGGCACCTTTATTGAAAGCATGATGGAGCACTGGAAAACTGAACTGTTTGTTGGAAATGAAAGCTATGGACTTGTCAACATTAGAAGAGGAATTTTCCAGGGAGACTCATTGTCCCCTCTGCTTTTCATTATTGCCATGATCCCTCTGTCAACAATCTTACAAAAAACAAATCTCGGCTATCAAACATCTAAGAATTCTCACAAAATTTCACATCTGATGTACATGGATGACCTGAAGCTATATGGGAAAACGGAAACTGAAATCCAGTCTCTGACTAACACTGTCCGAATTTTTAGCACTGATATCAGCATGGAGTTTGGTTTGGACAAATGTTAACAGTGGCATTGAAGAAGGGAAAAATCATTGAAAGTGAGGGCATACATATGCCCAATGGCCAAACAATAAAGTGTCACCAGCCAGAGGCCTATAAATATCTGGGCATACTACAGCTGGACAACATCAAGCATGAACATGTGAAGACTGTGGTCAACAAAGAATACACACAAAGGGTCAGAAAAATTCTCAAAAGCAAGCTCAATGGAGGCAACACCATCAAGGCTATAAACACCTGGGCCATACCCGTCATAAGATATACTGCTGGCATCATAAACTGGACACAGATGGAACTGGACAATTTGGACAGAAAAACAAGAAAACTCATGATCAATGTGTCGTCGAAGGCTTTCATGGCCAGGATCACAGGGTTGTTGTATGTCTTTCGGGCTGTGTGGCCATGTTCCAGAAGCATTCTCTCCTGACGTTTCGCCCACATCTATGGCAGGCACAACCTCTGAGGATGCCTGCCATAGATGTGGGCGAAACGTCAGGAGAGAATGCTTCTGGAACATGGCCACACAGCCCGAAAGACATACAACAACCCCGAAACTCATGATCATTCATCATTCACTGCACCCTCGCACCCAGCTATATTTCTGCACCCAGCTATATCTGCCTAGAAGATCAGGTGGCAGAGGACTCTTACAAGTAAAACAAGCAGTCAAAGAAGAAGAACATGCCCTGGCAGAATACGTAAAGCAAAAATCAGAAACTCCTCAAAACACAGCGGACAAAGAATCAGTACAAGAAAACCGCACTACAAACTAGAGCTGACAGCTGGCACAACAAAACATTGCATGGAAAGTTCCTTGACAAAATTGAAGGAAAAGCTGACAAGGAGAAGACCTGGCTATGGTTCACGAATGGGACCCTGAAGAAGGAGACAGAAGGCCTGATCTTTGCAGCCCAGGAGCAAGCCATCAGAACAAATGCAGTTAAGGCCAAGATCGAAAAATCAGCTGATGACCCAAAATGCAGACTGTGCAAGGAAACCGACGAAACCATGGATCATATCCTTAGCTGCTGTAAGAAAATCGCACAGACAGACTACAAACAGAGGCACAACCATGTGGCCCAAATGATCCATTGGAACTTATGCTTCAAGTACCACCTCCCAGCAGCAAAGAACTGGTGGGATCACAAACCTGCAAAAGTATTGGAAAATGAACATGCAAAGATACTGTGGGACTTCCGAATCCAGACTGACAAAGTTCTGGAACACAGCACACCAGACATCACAGTTGTGGAAAACAAAAAGGTTTGGATCATTGATGTTGCCATCCCAGGTGACAGTCACATTGACGAAAAACAACAGGAAAAACTCAACCGCTATCAGGACCTCAAGAGTGAACTTCAAAGACTCTGGCAGAAACCAGTGCAGGTGGTCCCGGTGGTGATGGGCACATTGGGTGCCGTGCCAAAAGATCTCAGCTGGCATTTGGAAACAATAGACATTGACAAAATTACCATCTGCCAACTGCAAAAGGCCACCCTACTGGGATCTGCATGCATCATCCGAAAATACATCACACAGTCCTAGACACTTGGGAAGTGTTCGACTTGTGATTTTGTGATACGAAATCCAGCATATCTATTTTATTAGCTGTGTCATAAAATATAATAATAATAATAATAATAATAATAATAATAATAACAATAATAATGTGATAATAAAAATTGCTTTGCTGCAGTCTTTCATCAACAAGTTGCCAGACAATCAGTATTTACTTACTTACTTAGGCGATCCCTCGTAGTTTGCGGATGATGGTCTTCCAGTTGTGGGGTCCAGAAACATTATCTCCTGATGTTTCTCCCACATCTATGGCAGGCATCCTCAGAGGTTGTGAGATATGTTGGAAACTAGGCAAGTGAGGTTTATATATCTGTGGAATAATGTCCATGGTGGGAGAAAGAACTCTTGTCTGTTTGAGGCAAGTGTGAATGTTGCCATTGGCCGCCTTGATTAGCATTGAATGGCCTTGCAGCTTCAAAGCAATAAATAAAGAACAACACTCAGCAAACAGGGGAATTCCTCCCAACAAAGGAGGAAGCAGTGAGGCTTTGAAGCTGCAAGGCTATTCAATACTAATCAAGGTGGCCAATTGCAACAATCCCACTTACCTGAAACAGACAAGAGTTCTTTCTCCCACCCTGGAGATTAGGGTTGCACATTATGGCCATGTCGTGTTAACCCCCACCTTCCCACTTGTGCCCAGTTCCCGTCGGCGTTCTTCAAGGGCCGGGTCAGCCTATGCGCCGCCTTCTGCTACGAGGTGCTCAAGTGTTGCAGCTCCAAGCTCAGCTCCACGCGGAACGAGGCCTCCGCCCTCCTCTACCTCCTCATGCGCAACAACTTTGAATTCACCAAGCGGAAGACCTTCCTGCGGACCCACCTCCAGGTGAGGAAGAGGCGACACGGGTGGGCCAGGTTCAGGGCTTGCAAGATCAAGGCCACCAATGGACCTGAGGGAACAGGCCAACATTCCGTGCAGACAGCTCAGCTCCTTGCAGATTGGCCCCTATTGACTTGAATGCCATGCGCCACCAAATCTAATGTGCACCTCCATTTTCAAAACCCTGAAACCAAAAAAATGTATTTGCTGCAGAATATAATGTGCAGCGGCATAAAGTGCACTTTTGGCAATTTGGAGAAGGGCCACTGTAATGAAGTATGAATTTTGGTTTACAGTTGTTATGTTTAATTATAGGTATATGTTTCGAATGGGTAAGTATTAGAGTTATCAGTGCGTGGAGGATGGTAGCCAACTCAGCATTTTGAGGCAGGTTGCCATAGAAACGTAGGTGGACCCAACTGCCATTTAGCAGAAGAGAGAGCAGAGTTTGAAAAGAAACTCAGTCTGTGATCAGGGGAATCACAGGGAAGTTCAAATCTCAGTCTGTGATCTGAGAGTCACAGGGAAGAGACTGGTTTCAGGTTAGGGAAACCAGGGTAGCTCAGATCTCTGGTAGTGCCAGTTTAGGCAAGCCAAGTGACTTACTTGGGTTTATTGGTAGAGTCTGAGTGGTAAGGGGAATCAATCCCAGTTAGATTCAAAGTGATCAGTTGATAGCATCGGTTGTAAGAGAAGAAAAAGGTTTAAACTGCTCAAGGGAAGAAGAAATTCCTTTGAGAGAGAATTCATCATATGTTATTATTGTAACTGTTGAAGAAAGTGTACCTCTAAGTGAGAAGCAACATTGAAACCACTACGCTCTGTACCTGAATAAACTTGTTATTGTTCTTCTAACATCCAAGCCTCTGCTACATATATTCTAAGCCAAGTTATGCTACCCTTTAAAGAAAAGTAAATGTCTCCCTGCGTCTTTGGTGGTTGCATCGCCTCAAATTGGTGGCAGTCATTACAAATTGGTGGCAGTCATGACAAATTGGTGGCAGAGGTGGGATTCGTGAAATATCACTAATTCGGTGCCTAAGATCACTTAAAAAGAAAAATTGAGAGGTAAAGTTAGTGAAAAATGGCCACCAAAAGACAGAAAAAAATAACAGAGGAGATAGGAGTGTATCAGGGAGAAGAAATCTCAGATTCACAGCAGGCAAACCTATCAGAAACGACTCTTAAATATCAACTGAAACTGAAGAGACTAGAAATGGAGGAGAGAGAAAGAGAAAGACAGACAGAGTCGTGACAGCCACCAAAATGGTCAAAGCTCTGGAAACTATGAAGAGCCACTTAGTTTGTTCTGTAGGTTTAGCTTGGAGAAGAGACAATTAAGTGGGGCTCAGAGAGCATTCCTTGGGTTTCCAAACACTCAGGAACACAAGACAGAACTCGCAGCTCAGAAACAACAAAAAATTAATCCCCAAACTATCAATTTCTCGCATAGATCATAATTGCCGTGAGCCAACTGATCGCCGACGTTGCCCTTAGTGGCGGTTCAAGGTTCCAGGAGTCGCTGTCCATCATCAATAACTTTGCTAACAGCGACCGGCCGGTGAAGGTAGGTTTGGATGCTGTCTCTTCAGCTCACTTCTGCTTGGGAAAAGCCCTTCAGTCATGGATTGGGGCCGAAACCGGGGACTGAATAATTAAGCTGAAAACTCAATAGCTTTAGGAGAGTTTTTGTATGAACGGCATGAATTCTACAATGGGAATTGATTGCTATTTGAACGTCTGTGAATCTTAAGCTATACCATTTCATGAAGTGCTTAGAAATCTCTGCCGTAGAGTCTAATGCTGCAATTAAGAGAAGGAGACTATAGAATTCTTCACTGGATTCTGGAGTCATGTTGAAATAATTAGAGTTGTCTGCCAAAAAGTGTTGTGACTCAGCCTTTGCCTTTGTGTGACTCTGATGAGGATTCTGGGATGCAAGTACATAAGGATGGGATTCAGATTCAGGATGAGTTTCAAGATTACTCTGATGGGAATTCCTATGGGATTCAGGTGCAGAGTGTTCCTGCTGTGAGAGATGAAGAGCAGGGAGTTTTTCCCATGGGAAGAAATGAGGTTGTTTCTGATGATGGTTTTCAGGTGCAAGAAGCAGAAGGGGAGAGTAGCTCCGATAACACTAACGAGCTCAGTGGCCTTGACGGCCTGAAGCCCCGTTGCTCTCTCGGGCTGGGAATGCCACAGCAAATCCTTAGATTAGCTGGGAAACGGGAGGCCACTGAAGGGAAAAGAAATGCATTTTTGGGTTGCTTTTAAAAACAGTGCATTGAGAGGCAAATCTCTGTCAAAGCAAATCCTTGCTTCATAGAGTGGATGGTCTATGTCTTCATGCTACTTCTGCTTTGGAAATTCTCCTGTTCGTGAATCCTTGTAACCTGTGGACTATTGTATCTTTGGGAATGGACTATTGCTTCTTGTCTAAGGATTATTGGATTTATTGACTATTTTTGCAACTACTTTTGGAACTATATTTCTGCCTGCTTTGATCTATATATATAAAAGAGTGATGGCATCAGGGCAGCAGACAAAACAACAAAACTAAATGCCCCCCAACCTCGAAATTTGACAACACAGCCCATCATTCACGGCTCTAGGTTGATACAAGAAAAGAAAAGAAAAATAAAGTCCTAATTACAGGGAGAGGAATAATTGTTTTTATCCAATTGCTGCCAGTTTGAAGGCTACGCTCCACCCACTTGGTCTCCTAACAACCTACTCAGCCCAGGGGACAGGCACAGTTAGGCTTCACTTAGGCCTCTTCCACAGATTATCAGATTTTAACTGGATTATATGGCAGTGTAGACTCAAGGCCCTTCCACATCTATATAACCCATTTAGAATCTTATATTATCTCCTTTGAACTGGATTATCTTGACTCCACACTGCCATATAATCCACTTCAGTGTGCATACTAAATATAAAGACAACCATACAACAGACATTCAATACCACCACTACCGCAACAATTTCTCACCAACACCACCAGACAATGCCACAGCAACGCGTGGCCGGGCACAGCTAGTACTATATATATTCTGCTTTTGCTCAATAAAATTACAAAATACTATCTACTGTGTTTGGCCTGGTGTCTACAGCAAGGTGAACCATTCTTAACTAGGAGTCGTTTGTAAGTTGGATGTTTGTAAATTGGGGACCGCCTGTACCCTGCTCTGCAAGTGGCCCTGCTCTGCAAGTGAAGACCTTGGGAGCCTTGTCCCTCACACCCCGCTTTGTGTCCCCACCCGTGGCAGGCGACTGCATTTCCTTCAGAGGTCAAAGACCTGACCAAGAAGATCCGGACGGTGCTGATGGCCACGGCGCAGATGAAGGAGCACGAGAGGGACCCCGAAATGTTGGTGGACCTCCAGTACAGCTTGGCCAAGTCCTACGCCAGCACCCCGGAGCTGAGGAAGACCTGGCTGGACAGCATGGCCAAGATCCACGTCAAGAACGGAGACTTCTCCGAGGTGAGGCCAGAGGGTAGAAAAAGGGCTCCAGGGGAAAAGGTGCCCATTGAACCTCCCTTATTCAAAATTGCTAGGAGCCTCCGGTGGCCTAGGGGATAAAAGCCTCATGACTTGAAGGTTGGGTTGCTGACCTGAAGGCTGCCAGGTTCGAATCCCACCCGGGGAGAGCGTGGATGAGCTCCCTCTATCAGCTCCAGCTCCATGCAGGGACATGAGAGAAGCCTCCCACAAGGATGGTCAAACATCAAAACATCCGGGCATTGTTCCCTAGGCAATGTCCTTGCAGACGGCCAATTCTCTCACTCCAGAAGCAACTCCGGTTGCTCCTGACACACACAAAAAAATCAAAATTGCTCAGGAATGAAAGCATTCCATATTTTGGAACACCTGCATCTGCAGCATGAGATACAGTATCTGTCTGTTTGCTTTGTTTTTTTTAGGCAGCCATGTGCTACGTTCATGTCGCTGCACTTGTGGCTGAGTTCCTTCATAGAAAAAGTAAGTAATAGGCCGGGCTGTGGCGCAGGCTGGTGAGCAGCTAGCTGCTAGCTGCAACAAATCACTCTGACCAACAGGTCATGAGTTCGAGGCCAGCTCAGAGCCTGTGTTTGTCTTTGTCTCTGTTCTATGTCAAGGCATTGAATGTTTGCCTTATATGTGTAATGTGATCCGCCCTGAGTCCCCTTCGGGGTGAGAAGGGCGGAATATAAATACTGTAAATAAATAAATAAACAAATTCATAGAAAAAGTAAGTTGTGTTTATGGGAGAACTCCAGAACTTGATACCTGTGGGTCTAAAGCAGGGGTCCCCAAACTTTTTAGACTGGGGACCAGTTCACAATCCCTCAGACCATTGGGGGGCCGGACTATAGTTGGCCACCAAACAATAATAATAACAATAACAATAATGAGGGTTGGAAGAGACCCCTTGAGTCATTTAGTCCAACCCCCTTCTGCCTTTGTGCACCAAAAGCACAAGCAAAGCACCCCTGACAGATGGCCTCCCAGCCTCAATGTTAATAATAATAATAATAATAATAATAATAATAATAATAATAATAAAAATAAAAATAATAATAATAAAGAGGGTTGGAAGAGACCCCTTGGGCCATTGAGTCCAACCCCCTTCTGCCTCTGGCACAAAAAGCACAAGCAAAGCACCCCTGACAGATGGCCTCCCAGCCTCAATGTTAATAATAATAATAATAATAAAGAGGGTTGGAAGAGACCCCTTGGGCCATTTGGTCCAACCCCCTTCTGCCTTTGTGCACCAAAAGCACAAGCAAAGCACCCCTGACAGATGGCCACCCAGCCTCAATGATAATAATAATAATAATAATAATAATAATAATAATAATAATAATAATAATAAAGTGGGTTGGAAGAGACCCCTTGGGCCATTTAGTCCAACCCCCTTCTGCCTTTGTGCACCAAAAGCACAAGCAAGGCACCCCTGACAGATGGCCTCCCAGCCTCAATGTTAATAATAATAATAATAATAATAATAATAATAATAATAATAATAATAATAATAATAAAGTGGGTTGGAAGAGACCCCTTGGGCCATTTAGTCCAACCCTCTTCTGCCTTTGTGCACCAAAAGCACAAGCAAAGCACCCCTGACAGATGGCCACCCAGCCTCAATGTTAGTAATATTTAATAACAACAACAACAACACTTGGGAAGTGTTTGACTTGTGATTTTGTGATACGAAAACCAGCATATATATATCGTTTGCTGTGTCATATTATGTCTTTGTGTCAATAATAATAATAATAATAATAATAATAATAATAATAATAATAAGGGTTGGAAGAGACCCCTTGGACCATTTAGTCCAACCCCCTTCTGCCTTTGTGCCATAGGGGCCAGATAAATGGCTTCAATGGGCTGCATGTGGCCCGCGGGCCATAGTTTGGGGACCCCTGGTCTAAAGCTTTGCTTTGTGCAGACCAGTTCTCTGCTTTGTTTGCTTTGTTTGCAACGGGAGAGAAATGTACACATCTATATATACGCATCTCCTTTTTCAAGCTTGAAAAGGAGAAGTGGGTCTCCCTCCAAGGACAGTTGAGATGGTCAAGTTTGTGAAGGTTTTGGAACAAAAGGAGAAGCAAACATTGCGGTTTGTGGCTTTTCGCTGTGGTCGGTTCGAATGGAAATGTTTAGGTGCTCTGTTCCACCTTGCAAAAGCAACAGCTGAACTCTTGACTGTAGTTTGTAGCAGAATAATGAAATATATGTACCGTATATACTCAAGTATAAGCCGACCCAAATATAAGCCGAGGCACCTAATTTTACCACAAAAAAACTGACTCCAGTATAAGCTGAGGGTAGTAATTTTCAGAAATAAAAATAGATACCAATAAAATTACGTTAATTGAAGCATCAGTAGGTTAAATGTTTTTGAATATTGACATAAAGCTCAAATTTAAGATAAGACTGTCCAACTCTGATCAAATCATTATTCTCATCTTATTCAATGTAAATGTGCTTATGTATCCTTTTAATAATAATAAAGTAAAATAATACATGTAATAATAATAAAAAATAAATACAGGAAAATAATGCAAGTAATAATAAATAGAGTAAAATAATAAATGCAATAATAATAATAAGATCAGAGTGAAATAATAAATGTATTAATAATAAAAATAAAAATAGAGTAAAATAAATGTAATAGTAGCAACAATAATAGAGAAAAATAATAAATGTAATAATACCAATAATAATAGAGAAAAATAATGAATGTACCATATATTCCTGAGTATAAGCTGACCCAAATATAAGCCAACCAGGACCCTCACCCGAGTATAAGCCGAGGGGGGCTTTTGCAGTCTTAAAAAAAGGGCTGAAAAACTAGGCTTATACTCGAGTATAAGTATGTGTGTATATGTGTGTGTGTGTGTGTGTCATCTCTGAGCACATTGGTACGGAGATTTCAATGCCATAAAAAAACCCAACTTTGGCTCATCTAATGCACAATCCAAAGCTCTTTATAATGGCTTCCAATGTTTGCATTTTCCAAAACTCTGCCACCAGGACCCACTTTTGCAAATGTAACCCAGCCCTGTGATTTTCAAGCACATGCCTTTTCTCTCGTTGCACAGAATTATTTCCTTCTGGATGTTCGTCATTCAAGAAAATTACTCCCAATATTGACGAAGAGGGAGCCATGAAAGAAGACGCCGGGATGATGGATGTCCATTACAGTGAGGTAATAAAGCAGATTTTGTAAATTCTAGAAAGATAAATACAGTAGAGTCTCACTTATCCAACACTCGCTTATCCAACGTTCTGGATTATCCAATGCATTTTTGTAGTCAATGTTTTCAATACATCATGATATTTTGGTGCTAAATTCGTAAATATTTGGATCCAACTCATGATTTTAACATTTTATTTTGTATGTTGACCTTTTATGACTGTTTTTATCGATGTTGATGTTTTATTGTTGTTTTGATTTGTTTTGTTGTTTTTGATCTGATTTTATACTGTTGTGTCCGGGCATGGCCCCATGTAAGCTGCCCCAAGTCCCTTCGGGGAGATGGGGCGGGGTATAAGAATAAAGTTATTATTATTATTATTATTATTATTATTATTATTATTATTATTATTATTATTATGACACAGCAAACAAGATAGATATGCTGCATTTCATATCACAAAATCACAAGTCGAACACTTCCCAAGTGTCTAGGACTGTGTGATGTATTTTCGGATGATGCGCGTAGATCCCAGCAGGGTGGCCTTTTGCAGTTGGCAGATCGTAATTTTTTATTATTATTTATTTTATTATTATTTATTTTATTATTATTATTATTTTATTATGACACAGCAAACAAGATAGATATGCTGGATTTAGTATCACAAAATCACAAGTTGAATACTTCCCAAGTGTCTAGGACTGTGTGATGTTTTTTCGGATGATGTGCGCAGATCCCAGTAGGGTGGCCTTTTGCAGTTGGCAGATCATGATTTTGTCAATGTCTATTGTTTCCAAATGCCGGCTGAGATCTTTTGGCACGGCACCCAGTGTGCCCATCACCACCGGGACCACCTGTACTGGTTTCTGCCAGTCTTTGAAGTTCAATCTTGAGGTCCTGATAGTGGCTGAGTTTATTACAGTAGAGTCTCACTTATCCAACACTCGCTTATCCAACGTTCTGGATTATCCAACGCATTTTTGTAGTCAATGTTTTCAATACATCGTGATATTTTGATGGTAAATTCGTAAATACAGTAATTACTACATAGCATTACTTTGTATTGAACTACATTTTCTGCCAAATTTGTTGTATAACCTGATGTTTTGGTGCTTAATTTGTAAAATCATAACCTAATTTGATGTTTAATAGGCTTTTCCTTAATCCCTCCTTATTATCCAACATATTCGCTCATCCAACATTCTGCTGGCCCGTTTATGTTGGATAAATGAGACTCTACTGTATTATTATTATTAAATACAGTAATTACTACTTAGCATTACTGCGTATTGAACTACTTTTTCTGTCAAATTTGTTGTCTAACATGAAGTTTTGGTGCTTAATTTGTAAAATCATAACCTAATTTGATGTTTAATAGGCTTTTCCTTAATCCCTCCTTATTATCCAACATATTCGCTTATCCAACATTCTGCCGGCCCTTTTATGTTGGATAAGTGAGACTATACTGTAGTTGAAAACAACAGAAACGTCAATAGGTTGTCGAAGGCTTTCATGGCCAAAATCACTGGGTTGCTGTGAGTTTTCCGACCACGTTGCAGACAAAATGTCAGGAGAGAATGCTTCTGGAACATGGCCATACAGCCCAGAAAATTCACATCAACCCGACAGAAAGGTCAGTTGGATATTGTTCAAATAGAACCCAAGAGGTATGATTGGTATGGATCCAAATGGAGGAGTGGTCAGACCCAATACTCAAGTTGGTAAACATTTCTCCGCCTCTTTTTCTCCCTTCGCCCATCCTGTCTTCAGGAGGTCCTGGTGGAGCTGCTGGAACAATGCGTCGAAGGTCTGTGGAAGGCAGAGCGTTATGAAACCATCTCGGAGATCTCCAAGTTGATCATCCCCATCTATGAAAAGCGCCGCGAGTTTGAGGTACCGTCTATACTCGAAGATAAGCCGAGTTTTTCAGCCCTTATTTATGAGCTGAAAAAGTCTCCCCGGCTTATAATCCGGTCAAGGTCAAGGCCGGCCATATGTGATCTATTTCTTTCTTCTCCTCCCTTATCAGTGTGTTTACTTTTGCAAAGCCTCCCTTGCTCTTAATCAAGGGAATGTTTTGAAAAGAGAAAGACACCCTTGCAAGTCAGGAAGAAGAAAAATACATATTCATTAATCTTATGAAAGCATTTTCCCCTGAAATATTTGTTAAACTCTCTTACAGATATATAGGCATTAACCCCTTGCAAACTTTTGCCATCTCTATGTACATTTATATGTGTATCTATCTATATGCATTATTTTTATTTATGAATTTCCCCTCATATGTTTGCAGGTCTTTGCAAATCCTTTATACATATAGATCAATGTGCCTGTATATCTGTAGCCATATATATACATTAATTTTATATATGAATTTACCCTCATATGTTTGCAGGTCTTTGCAAATCCTTTATACATATAAATCCATGTACCTGTGTATCTGTTGCCATATATATACATTAATTTTATATATGAATTTCCCCTCATATGTTTGCAGGTCTTTGCAAATCCTTTATACATATAAATCCATGTACCTGTGTATCTGTAGCCATACATATACATTATTTTTATATATGAATTTCCCCTCATATGTTTGCAGGTCTTTGCAAATCCTTTATACATATAGATCCATGTACCTGTGTATCTGTAGCCATACATATACATTATTTTTATATATGAATTTGCCCTCATATGTTTGCAGGTCTTTGCAAATCCTCTATACATATAGATCCATGTACCTGTGTATCTGTAGCCATACATATACATTATTTTTATATATGAATTTCCCCTCATATGTTTGCAGGTCTTTGCAAATCCTCTATACATATAGATCCATGTACCTGTGTATCTGTAGCCATACATATACATTATTTTTATATATGAATTTCCCCTCATATGTTTGCAAGTCTCTGCAAATATCTATATAAAGAGAGATGTCTGGATAGATATAAATATATTCCTACCTACCTATATATAGGGCTTGGAAATATTACAGGGGGAAATGAACACACAAATATATATAGACATGTCTAGATAGATATGAATATATATATATATATATATATACACACACACACACACACACATACACACACACACACACACACACACACACACACACACACAGTAGAGTCTCACTTATCCAAGCTAAACGGGCCAGCAGAAGCTTGGATAAGCGAATATCTTGGATAATAAGGAGAGATTAAGGAAAAGCCTATTAAACATCAAATTAGGTTATGTTTTTACAAATTAAGCACCAAAACGTCATGTTATACAACAAATTTGACAGAAAAAGCAGTTCAATACACAGTAATGTATGTTGTAATTACTGTATTTACGGATTTAGCACCAAAATATCACGATATATTGAAAACATTGACTACAAAAATGGCTTGGATAAACCAGAGGCTTGGATAAGCGAGGCTTGGATAAGTGAAACTCTACTGTAATAGAGTAAAATAATACATGTAATAATAATACTAATAAATAGAGTAAAATAATACAAGTAATAATAAATAGAGTAAAATAATACATGTAATAATAATAATAAGTTCAGAGTGAAATAATAAATGTAATAATAATAATAATAAAAATAGAGTAAAATAAATGTAATAGTAGCAACAATAATAGAGAAAAATAATAAATGTAATAATACCAATAATAATAGAGAAAAATAATAAATGTACCATATATTCTTGAGTATAAGCTAACCCAAATATAAGCCAACCAGGACCCTCACCTGAGTATAAGCCGAGGGGGGCTTTTTCAGTCTTAAAAAAAGGACTGAAAAATTAGGCTTATACTCGAGTATATACAGTATTTGCCTTACTTCTTTCCAGAAACTGACCCAAGTTTACCGGACGCTCCACGGCGCCTACACCAAAGTCCTGGAAGTGATGCAGACCAAGAAGAGGCTGCTGGGAACGTATTTCCGAGTGGCTTTTTACGGACAGGTCAGTACATGAGAGTATGGTTTGAGTGCTGGGGATCTGGGTTCAAATTCCTGGTCATCTATGGAAATCTATTGGGTGACTTTGGGCAAACCAAATAACCACTGAAGAAGGCAATGGACAACCTCTGCTCAACAAATCAGCCCAAGAAAACCCCTTAATTCAGTCAATAAAAGAAATAGACACATAGGGAAAGCTGTCTCTAAGTCAGAATTGAAGGCACAACAACAGCAGAATTTATTACTGTATATACTCGAGTATAAGCCTAGTTTTTTAGTCCTTTTTTAAGTCTGAAAAAAAACCTCCTCGGCTTGTACTTGGGTGAGGGTCCTGGTTGGCTTATATTTGGGTCAGCTTATACTTGAGAATATATGCTACATTTATTATTTTTCTCTGTTATTATTGGTATTATTACATTTATAATTTTTCTCTATTATTGTTGCTACTATTACATTTATTTCACTCTATTTTTATTATTATTAATACATTTATTATTTCACTCTGATCTTATTATTATTGCATTTATTATTTTACTCTATTTATTATTACAGGTATTATTTTTCTGTATTTATTATTATTATTCTTACATGTATTATTTTATACTCAACTATATATGGTATATTTGTTATTTTTCTCTATTATTATTGTTATAGTTACATTTATTATTTTACTATATTAATTACTAGCTGTGCCCGGCCACGCGTTGCTGTGGCGAAGTATAGTGATATGGGAAATAAAGTATTGAGGCATTACTTAAGTTAAGGTAAAGGGTAAAAGTTTTCCCCGGACATTAAGTCCATTATAAATGGGTTATTTAGCTGTGTGGAAGGGCCTTGAGTCTACACTGCCATATAATACAGTTAAAATCAGATAATCTGCATTTTATAGGCAGTGTGGAAGAGGCCTAAGTGAGGCCTAACTCTGCCTGTCCCCTGGGCTGAGTGGGTTGCTAGGAGACCAAGTAGGCAGAGCTTAGCCTTCTAACTGGCAGCAATTGGATAAAAACAATTATTCCTCTCCCTCTAATTAGGACTTTATTTTTCTTTTCTTTTTGTTGTATGAACGTAGAGGCATGGATGAGGGGTTGTGCTGCCAAGTTTAGTGTTTCTGGGATGTGTAGTTTTGTTGTTTTGTCCTAGGCCGAAATTTCATTACCCTTTTATATATATAGATTATTATTACATTTATTATTTTAGTCTATTATAGTTGTTACTTTTATGTTTATTTTACTCTATTTTTATTATTATTAATACATTTATTATTTTACTCTATTATTACATTTATTATTTTACTTTATTATTATTATTATTATTACATTTATTATTTCACTCTATTATTATTAAAAGGATACATCAGCACATTTACATTGAAGAAGATGAAAATAATGATTTAATTGGAGTTGAACAGTCATTTTTTATATTTTTTTGGTAGAACAATTGTCAGGAACTTTACTGACTTCAAAATAATCAAACAGAGCAATAATATTTACAATAAGTCTCTCTGATTGCTTACAGGCAAGGCAAGGCAAGGCAAGGCAAGGCAAATTTATTTAATGCTTAGACCATAGGGTTTCACATGCAAGACAAACAAACAAATACACAAAAGCCAGACCATCAAATATAATATAAAACATGCCATTAAAACCCTATATAAATCATTAAAACATTAAAATGCTGCAAATATCAATGTCAGGATATGCCCTTCAAATACTACATATTTCATGGATTAGCACCAACATAATTAAAAACAAGATAAAACCAAGTAAGTACAGCATTATTAAAACCCAAGCAGAGAACACATTGGAGATTAAAAAACACTATTACAGTAGAGTCTCACTTATCCAACATAAACGGGCCGGCAGAACGTTGGATAAGCGAATACGTTGGATAACAGGGAGAGATTAAGGAGAAGCCTATTAAACACCAAATTAGGTTATGATTTTACAAATTAAGCACCAAAACATCATGTTATACAACAAATTTGACAGAAAAAGTAGTTCAATACGCAGTAATGCTACGTAGTAACTAATGTATTTACGAATATAGCACCAAAATATCACGGTGTATTGAAAACATTGACTACAAAAATGCGTTGGATAATCCAGAATGTTGGATAAGCGAGTGTTGGATAAGTGAGACTCTACTGTAGTTAAAAGCTTACAGAGAACAGTAGTAATAAATAGTCCCTTTAAAGTGCATAGAATTGCCTCAGTGCCTTAGAAATAACAGGGCCTCTGAGAGCATCTTAAATTACAGTTTGATGTAAACATTCAAAAACATTTAAACTACTGATGCCTCAATTAATGTAATTTTTTTGGTATCTCGGCTTATATTGGAGTCAATGTTTTCCTAGTTTTTTTTTGTTGTAAAATTAGGTGCCTCGGCTTATATTCGAGTCGGCTTATACTCGAGTATATACGGTAATATAGAGATGTATTTTGAACACTGGACAAAAACTTGCAAAATATATCTTTTGCTCAGCATCCTCTTGTTCCTTATTCTTAAAACCCCAAGCAAAGCCAAGCTAAAAATAACAGCGAAATGATACTAAAACGAATCCCATATTTGTTTCCAGGATGCCGTGTTTATTAGACGACCAAGTCTGTTTGTTCCCTATTTGAAACCGAGTTCTCCTTTCAACCCGTTCTAAGCATTGCATTTATGGTTCCCCGACAGGCCTTCTTTGAAGAAGAAGACGGCAAAGAATACATCTACAAGGAGCCCAAACTCACAGGGCTCTCGGAGATCTCCTTCCGGCTCCTGAAGCTTTACGGGGAGAAATTCGGAGCCGAAAATGTCAAAATCATCCAGGATTCCAATAAGGTGACATTCAAAGCACTCGTCCCTTATTTTCAGCTTTGTTGTTTACCAATATATGAGAAACAACTCTTCACATTCCACCCCAGTAAGGAAGAAAGTGGATGAAATGGAAAAAAAATGTGTTTTTTTACCATAGATTTTCAGTGGAGGATCTAGAGATTCCTGGAGAGAAGATATTAAATGGGTTCAAGAGCTTGAAAAACTCAAGCTTGTATTAAAAATGCAAAAAGAGCAACAGTCATTGGAAAATTCGAGCATTCGCTTTCCCCATTTCTATTGCTATTAAAGCAATAATTGGGATTTCAATTCGGATAGGTTCTATATGTTTGTTTATTTTTGCCTCCCTGAAAGCCTTTTATTATTATTATTATTATTATTATTATTATTATTATTATTATTATTATTATTGATGTCGCCATCCCAGGTGACAGTCGCATTGACGAAAAACAACAGGAAAAACTCAGTCGCTATCAGGACCTCAAGATTGAACTTCAAAGACTCTGGCAGAAACCAGTGCAGGTGGTCCCAGTGGTGATCGGCACACTAGGTGCCGTGCCAAAAGATCTCAGCCGGCATTTGGAAACAATAGACATTGACAAAATCACGATCTGCCAACTGCAAAAGGCCACCCTGCTGGGATCTGCACGCATCATCCGAAAATACATCACACAGTCCTAGACACTTGGGAAGTGTTCGACTTGTGATTTTGTGATACGAAATCCAGCATATCTATCTTGCAGTTCAATCTTGAGGTCCTGATAGCGGCTGAGTTTTTCCTGTTGTTTTTTTGCCAATGCGACTGTCACCTGGGATGGCGACGTCAATGATCCAAACCTTTTTCTTCTCCACAACTGTGATGTCTGGTGTGTTGTGTTCCAGAACTTTGTCAGTCTGGATTCGGAAGTCCCACAGTATCTTTGCGTGCTCATTTTCCAATACTTTTGCAGGTTTGTGATCCCACCAGTTCTTTGCTGCTGGGAGGTGGTACTTGAGGCATAAGTTCCAATGAATCATTTGGGCCACATAGTTGTGCCTCTGTTTGTAGTCTTTCTGTGCAATTTTCTTACAGCAGCTGAGGATATGATCAATGGTTTCGTCGGTTTCCTTGCACAGTCTGCATTTTGGGTCATCAGCTGATTTTTCGATCTTGGCCTTGATTGCCTTTGTTCTGATGTCTTGCTCCTGGGCTGCAAGGATCAGGCCTTCTGTCTCCTTCTTCAGGGTCCCATTCGTGAGCCACAGCCATGTCTTCTCCTTATCAGCTTTTCCTTCAATTTTGTCAAGGAACTTTCCATGCAAGGTTTTGTTGTGCCAGTTGCCAGCTCTAGTTTGTAGTGTGGCTTTCTTGTACTGGTTTTTTGTCTGCTGTGCTTTGAGGAGTTTCTGATTTTTGACTTCAATCAAAGCAGGTTCTTCACTTTGCTTTACATATTCTGCCAGGGCATGTTCTTCTTCTTTGACTGCTTGTTTTACTTGTAAGACTATTATTATTATTATTATTATTATTATTATTATTATTATGTTCCAATCTGATCTTCCCATCTCTTGGAACGCATGCTCATACATACCTCTAGACGATACGAAAAATCCCCAGAATTTTTAGCTATATGAAGACTTCTTCTCTTTGGGTCTGCATACATTGTAGACTCAGTGCAGTTTGACACCACTTGAACTGCCATGACTCAAGGCTGTGGAGTCAAACGAGTTGTAGTCCATGACTTTGTAAAACTGCAATTCCAGGATCCCACAGCATTGATCTGTGGTGGTTCAAGTGGTGCCGAACTGCATTCATTCTCTGTGTAGATCAGGGGTCCCCAAACTTTTTAAGCCGAGGGCCAGTCTACAATCCTTCAGACTGTTGAGGGGCCGGATTATCATTAAAAAAAAAATACAAACAAATTCCGATGCACACTGCACATGTCTTATTTGTAGTGCAAAAACAACAACAACAAGAACAATGAAAGAACGATACAATATTTAAAAATAAAAACAATTTTAACCAACATACATTTATCAGGATTTCAATGGGAAGTGTGCTCCTGCTTCTGGCCAATGAGATAGTCAAGTTAATTAGAGTTGTTGTTGTTGTTGTTGTTGTTGTGTGCCTTCAAGTCATTTCAGACTTTGGGTGAGCCTAAGTCTAAAATTTATTTATTATTTATTTACTACATTTGTATCACACCCTTCTCACCCCAAAGGGGACTCAGAGTGGCTTACAAATTATATGTACATACAATATATTATATTATTAGCATAGCACAATATAAGCATTATATATTACTATATTGAACTATACTGTAATATTATTAATAATATTATATGTAATATAGAATATATAATTAATATTATCATATGGTATTATTATTAGTGTTATATTGTATTACATTATAATACTATTATCAATATATTATATTATAAAACTGAGGGCGGGGGCCAGGTAAATGACCTCGGAGGGCCACATCCGGCCCCCGGGCCTTAGTTTGGGGACCCCTGGTGTAGATGCTCCCCGTTAAAGCAGTTTCCGTTGTTGCTTCTTCCAGGTGAACCTCAAGGACCTGGACCCCAAATACGCCCACATCCAGGTGACCTACCTGAAGCCCTACTTTGATGAGAAGGAGCTCTCCGAGAGGAAGACGGCTTTTGAGAGGAACCACAACCTCAGCCGCTTCGTCTTCGAGACGCCGTACACCTTGTCCGGGAAGAAGCACGGAAACGTGGAGGAGCAATGCAAGCGGAGGACGATCCTCACCAGTGAGTCTGGTCCCTCTAAACTGCAGGCTAGAAAAAGAGGGTGGGAATTTTATTTCTTTATTTATTGTGTCAGAAGCAAATTGAGAATACAATTAGGTAAAGGTTTCCCCTGACGTTAAGTCCAGTCATGTCTGACTCTGGGGGTTGGTGCTCATCTCCATTTCTAAGCCAAAGAGCCGGCGTTGTCCATAGACACCTCCAAGGTCATGTGGCCAGCATGACTGCATGGAGCGCCGTTACCTTCCTGCCGGAGCGGTACCTATTGATCTACTCACATTGGCATGTTTTCGAACTGCTAGGTTGGCAGAAGCTGGAGCTGACAGCGGGCGCTCACTCCGCTCCTGGGATTTGAACCTGGGACCTTTCGGTCTGCAAGTTCAGCAGCTCAGTGCTTTAACACAGTGCGCCACCGGAGGCTCCATGATACATAATACAATTATAATGTATAAAAAACCGCAACGTTTAAAAGTTGGCATTATACTAGATTTGCTTTGATCAGAAGCTGGCCACTTGGAGCCTCTGGTGTCTCTCTAAAAAGATCTTCCATTGTGCATGTGGCAGAGCTCAGGCTGCATTGCAGTTAGTGGCCTGTGGTTTGCTCTTCTCCACACTCGCATGCCGTGGACTCCACTTTGTAGCCCCATTTCTGAAGATTTGCTCTGCATCTTGTGGTGCCAGAGCACATTGTGCCACCATGGACCATGCAATCTCCCATTACACCTTCCAAGTTGCTCAGTCTTCTGTGTGCCCAGGAGGGAATCTCTCATCTGGTCTCAGCCATGGATTGAGGTTCCAGGTTTCAGCCTGCCACTTTTGGACTCTTGCTTGCTGAGGTGTTCCTGCAAGTATCTCTGTAGATCTTAGAAAGCTGTTTCTTGATTTAAGACATTGGCATGCTGGCTGATATCCGAACAGAGGATGGATTGGAGATGTCACTGCCTTGGTCCTTTCATTATTTATTTATTTATTTTTTTATTTACAGCATTTATATTCCGCCCTTCTCACCCCGAAGGGGACTCAGGGCGGATCACATTACACATATAGGCAAACATTCAATGCCTTTTAACATAGAACAAAGACAAACAAACATAGGCTCCGAGCGGCCGCAAACTCATGACCTCCTGGTCAGAGTGATTCATTGCAGTTAATTGCAGCTGGCTTGCTCTCCCGCCTGTGCCACAGCCCAGGCCCATTACTGGCTGCTATTTCCTGATGGATGGTGCAATGCCGGCTAAATAGTATATTTTATCCAGCAGTATCAGTAATAGACATATTGTAATAATGCAACATGTCTCATTAAGAGCCACATCCACTGTTTTAACGTGGTGAGATGTGTTCCACACTGGGCATGCGTACTCAGCAGCAGAATAGTAAAGCGCAAGGGCAGATGTTTTCACTGTATCTGGTTGTGATCCCCAGGTTGTGCCAGTCAGCTTTTGTGTGATATTGTTTCTAAGGTAAAGGTAAAGGTTTCCCCTGATGTTAAGTCCAGTCGTGTCCGACTCTGGGGGTTGGTGCTCATCTCCATTTCTAAGCCAAAGAGCCGGCGTTGTCCGTAGACACCTCCAAGGTCATGTGGCCAATGGCATGACTGCATGGAACGCCGTTACCTTCCCGCCGGAGGAGTACCTATTGATCTACTCACATTTGCATGTTTTTGAACTGCTAGGTTGGCAGAAGCTGGGGCTAACAGCGGGTGCTCACTCCGCTCCCTGGATTTGAACCTGGGACCTTTCGGTCTGCAAGTTCAACTGTCAAGGACAGAACGCCACAAGATTCAAAGTAACAGAGTTTATTAGATTACAGAACTCAAAAATGCCCGTAAAACACAAGGGCCAGGCAATTTTTGCCTTTAGGAGCAAAAAGGGACAAAAGTAAATGTTCAAAAGATAAACCGGATTAAACCGGAGTTTAATCCGGGTAAAAACAAACTGCTTTCTTCAGCCTGGGTATAAACAAAACGAAAGCCAAGAAACAAAAGATACAAGGAATGCAACTAATTGGCAGCAGATTCCTCTCTGCTGCCAACACTGTTTAGAGTAACTTGCGTCGCTCCCACACACACACACAGCAGACAGGATCTCCAACACGAGCAGACGCAGCCAGGGATTTTAGCAGTAGAGTAGACCAGTTCCGTTCCGTAGATCAAAGCCAGAAGCAGACGTTTGTAGTTTTTCCAAGTCCAAGAAGGGGGGAAGACAAGCCGTGGTCAGTTCAGTCCGAGTTCTCAAAGCAGGAGATGGCGTCCGTCAAGAAGACGACGGAAGGTCAAGGTCTCAGCACAGGAAAGCACACAAGTCTTCAGGGAAGCGTCCCACACACACACACGAATCCCAAGCGTTTGCCCAGATTACCTTGCCCGACGCAATTTGCAATTGCTCCCAAGCCCCATTTTATGCCAGTTACAAATCTTCATCACTGTCAGCTGTCCTCCTTAACCCGGGCGTTTCCTCATCACTTTCCTCGTCAGAGCTGGAACACCTCTGACTACGCCCAACAGCATCTCCAGCTGTGGATCCCGTCCCATCCCTCCAGCTAAGCCATGGGTCTAATCCTGAAGGTCCCCATTCATCTTCTGTCCCATCATGGCCAGTGGCCCCCAATTCCTCCCTTACCCGAGTCCAATCCATCTCATCCTCCTCTGAGCTAACCAGCCCCTCCTCCATTCTTTCCGTAAACCCTTCGAAAGACTCTTCGTCAGATGGTGCTGCAAATATGTCTCGCAGTCTTTTTCTCTCTCGCTCCTCGAGAGTATCTGACTCTCGAGGAGTCTTACGCCCACGCCTGTCAGTAACAGAGCCACGAGGCTCAATCATAACATCAACAGCTCAGCGCTTTAACACACTGAGCCACAGGAGGCTCCATATTGTTTCTAGTGCCCACTTTTTGCTTGATATTCAAGCAGTGCTTCTTCCAAAAGGCCTTTGATGATTAATTGTTGTGGGTTTGATTTATCTGCCCATTCTACAATAGCTCCATCGTTGATGCTTTTGCCATTATTACATTGCACTTTATTGTCCATTTTAGCTGTGAAATGACTTCTCCCCATTTTGGAATATTCTGCACTTTGGCCTAGATCTGTGTATTAGTCTCCGGTTTTTAACATTTTATGCTGTATGTTGATTTTAATGACTGTTTTATTGATGCTGATGTTTTTATTGTTGGGGTATTTGTTTTAGTGTTTTGTTGTTGTTATTATATTTTTGTATCGGGCAAGGCCCCCATGTAAGCCGCCCCGAGTCCCTTCGGGGAGATGGGGCGGGGTATAAAAATAAAGTTATTATTATTATCATTATTATTATCATTATTATTATTGTAAGTCAGAGTACGGTCCAGGGTAACTCCCAGGTATTTGAGTATGCTGTGATTCTCCAGTGGGATTCCTTCCCAGGCAATCCTCAGAGCTCGAGATGCTTGTCTGTTCTTAACATGAAAAGCAAACATCTGTGTTTTAGATGGATTAGGGATCAGCTGGTTTTCCCTGTAATAGGCAGTAAGAGCATCTAAAGTTCAGAGGGCTTCTGTTCAACCATTTCAAAGCTCTCTGCTTGAGCTGTGATGGCACAATCAGCAGCATAGATTAAACTCTGTTCCTTCTGGCAATGACTGGTCATTTGTGTAAATTCACAGAGCAAGCACACTCCCCAGAGGCAGGCTATTCTTCTGTTTTCGCCATCTGCTTCTCTGACCCTGGAACTCAACAAAAAAAAAATCTAAATGTCTTGAAAACCAATGGAAAGGCCCAGTTTTAATCATTTGGCTTGGGATATTTTGCACAAGGTGTTTTGTACTTGGGATTTTATTTTTTTGAGAAAGACAAAGGCCAATGATGGGAGGTCAACGACTAAGGAGGATGATTTTGGGTCATTGCTTTGATGAGTTTCCTTGTGATCGGTGCTGCAATATTCCCATAAAGTAGAGCTCACTCACAAAATGATGAATGCTACAAAAATTTCATCTGTTGGATCTGCTACGTCGTCCAAACGCCTAGCTTTTATGACTGCTTTTCAACATTTCCATGCTGTTTTTCATTTCTGCTGCTGGCTGCTGTTGTGTTTCTTACTAGAAACCATACGGCATAAATCCACGGCCACACCCTATAACAGTGATGGCCAACCTATGACACGCGTGTCAGCACTGACACGCCTAGCCATTTTTGCTGACACGCTGCCACATGCAGTTTGATTGGATGACTAATGTCTTTTGTGGCCAAATTTGGTGTGATTTGGTCCAGTGGTTTTGTTATTTACTCCATGGGAATTATGCACATTACACACACACACACACATATAAAATCATTCTATTATTCTATTATTATTGTAGTATATTATTATATTATTACTATTATATTATTATTATATTATTCATTATTCATGACTACATTGAAACTACAATGGAGACAAATCAGCATGAAAACTGTTAAGAGATACCATAGATCAGGGGTCCCCAAACTAAGGCCCGGGGGCCGGATGCGGCCCTCCGAAGTCATTTACCTGGCCCCTGCCCTCAGTTTTATAATATTATATTTTATATCATTTTTAATAATATAATAAATTGTATAAACATATAATATTGATAATAATATTATGTTATACAATACTAATAATAATACCATATAATAATATTAATTATATGTTATATATTACATATAATATTACAGTATAGTGGTATAGTTCAATATAATAATATATAATGCTAATATTGTGCTATGCTAATGATATAATATATTGTATGTACATACAGCTGCTCTGAGTCCCCTTCGGGGTGAGAAGGGCAGGATATAAATGTAATAAATAAATGTAGTAAAGGAATAAATAAATAAATTTAGACTTAGGCTCGCTCAAAGTCTGAAATGACTTAAAGGCACACAACAACAACAACAATCCTAATTAACTTGACTATCTCATTGGCCAGAAGCAGGCCCACACTTCCCATTGAAATCCTGATAGTTTTATGTTGGTTATAGTTGTTTTCATTTTTAAATATTGTATTGCCCTTTCATTGTTATTGTTGTTGTTTTGCACTACAAATAAGACATGTGCAGTGTGCACAGGAATTTGTTCGGGTTTTTTTTTCAAATGATAATTCGGCCCCTCCACAGTCTGAAAGATTGTGGACCGGCCCTCTGCTGAAAAAGTTTGAGGACCCCTGCCATAGATTGTTGTACATGGAAATAATGGTAGCAAATATTTTTTGATTTATTAAATACAGTTATATATTACAATTATATATTTTTGTTATTTAAATTATATATATTGTGAAATTATGGTCTTTTTTTCTCTCGAAGTGACACACCACCCAAGTCATGCTAGGTTTTTTTGGTGAATTTTGACATACCAAGCGCAAAAGGTTGCCCATCATTGCCCTATACAATAGTAATAGGAATAAACTCACAAATGAATCAACCAGGCGATTGTGCAGGAAGCTCATTGAGATGTTCGGTCAACCTGTTCTCCTCTCGCCAGCCGCCAGCTCGTTCCCGTATGTCAAAAAGAGGATTCCCGTCAGTTACGAGCAACAGGTCAACCTGAAGCCTATCGATGTGGCAACTGATGAAATCAAAGCCAAAACAGAGGAGTTGCAGCAACTGTGTTCGTCGCCCGACGTGGACATGATCCAACTCCAGCTGAAACTTCAGGGCTCTGTTTCTGTGCAGGTGAGCATCACAAATCACATTTTTTATTATTATTATTATTATTATTATTATTATTATTATTATTATTATTATTTTATTATGACATAGCAAACAAGATAGATATGCTGGATTTCGTATCACAAAATCACAAGTCGAACACTTCCCAAGTGTCTAGGACTGTGTGATGTATTTTCAGATGATGCGCTCAGATCCCAGCAGGGTGGCCTTTTGCAGGTGGCAGATCGTAATTTTGTCCATGTCTATTGTTTCCAAATGCCGGCTGAGATCTTTTGGCACGGCACTCAGTGTGCCCATCACCACCGGGACCACCTGCACTGGTTTCTGCCAGAGTCTTTGAAGTTCAATCTTGAGGTCCTGAGAGCGGCTGAGTTTTTCCTGTTGTTTTTCGTCAATGCGACTGTCACCTGGGATGGCGACATCAATGATCCAAACCTTTTTCTTTTACACAACTATGATGTCTGATGTGTTGTGTTCCAGAACTTTGTCAGTCTGGATTCGGAAGTCCCACAGTATCTTTGCGTGCTCATTTTCCAATACTTTTGCAGGTTTGTGATCCCACCAGTTCTTTGCTGCTGGGAGGTGGTACTTGAGGCATAAGTTCCAATGAATCATTTGGGCCACATAGTTGTGCCTCTGTTTGTAGTCTGTCTGTGCGATTTTCTTACAGCAGCTGAGGATATGATCAATGGTTTTGTCAGTTTCCTTGCACAGTCTGCATTTTGGGTCATCAGCTGATTTTTCTATCTTGGCCTTGATTGCCTTTGTCCTGATGTCTTGCTCCTGGGCTGCAAGGATCAGGCCTTCTGTCTCCTTCTTCAGGGTCCCATTCTTCTTTTATAAGAGATTCAAAACATGGGAGTGGACTTTAATTGTTCCTGTTGTTGTTGTTGTGTTGTTGAAGGCTTTCATGTCCGGAATCACTGGGTTGCTGTGAGTTTTCCGGACTGTATGGCCATGTTCCAGAAGCATTTTCTCCTGACGTTTCGCCCACATCTATGGCAGGCTTCCAAAATACCAAAATAGAATTAGTCATACAATTATTTGGAAAAAAAAGTGGTTTGAAATCACACTAAATGAGCAAAAGCAATTGGAACCTCATTTACTTGTGCTCAAAAACATTCTGTCTTAAAAGCCTGCCTGGATCAAAAGGTTTTTGTTTTCCTATATTGGGAATAAATAAAGCACTTGAGCGAAGGCAAATTTGCTTTCTGGAAAATCATTAACCAAGCAGGTGGACGTTTCAGTTCTTTCTATCTGCTAGAGTTATAAACAATGCAATGAGACATTTTTGACATTTTTTCCCCTGCAATGAGAAAGGTGCAAAATAGTTCAGACTAAAATCTGGAATGGATCCACCTCTCCGCTGATATCTCTCTACTTCATTCCTCACTCATTGACGTCTCGAAGGAATTTTTGCTATTTTCTTCCCTGCTGCAAGAAATCCACTTGCCTAGTTTCCAACAGACTTCACAACCTCTGAGGATGCCTTTCATTGATATGGGTGAAATGTCAGGAGAGAATGCTTCTGGAACATGGCCATACAGCCCCGAAAACTCATAGCAACCCAGTGATTCGACTTATTATTATTATTATTATTATTATTATTATTATTATTATTATTATATTTAATAGACCTAGCAAAATGAAAAACAAGACAATTCAAAAACCTAAAACCATATAAATACAGAAATAGAATTCAATATAGAACTATTAAAAATAGATAGCTAAAGCCATTTAAATTCATCGGAAAAAAAAAACCCTATTAGTCTTGAACTGCAAAAATCCTCCCCATCCTAGCATTCAAGGAACACAATTTTTGACCTTTTTCCAAATGCTCTCCGAGAGACACACAAAGGTTTTCATCACACTTTTTGCTTCGTTTGACCCCAAATAGGCTATTATTTTTGTTACCAACAGGAAATGGCCGAATAGTTGCGTCTAGTCCACTTCTTGCTATGTTTTGCTTTTTAAATGTCCTCTCCTTGACCTAAAAGAGCTTGAGGTAGTCCTCAAAATCTACGATGACTTCAAGTATATTTTATATGTTTTGACTCTTCTAATACTATTATATAGTATATATTGTTTTGTTGTTGTATATTTTAGGGCAAATATGTTTTGACTCTTCTATTATTATTATAGTCTATTATAGTCTATATTGTTGTTGTTATTTAATTGTTGGGGGTTTTTTTGTTGTGCCAGCTGTCAGCTCTAGTTTGTAGTGCGGTTTTCTTGTACTGGTTTTTTGTCTGCTGTGCTTTGAGGAGTTTCTGATTTTTAACTTCAATCAATCCCAGTAGGGTGGCCTTTTGCAGTTGCAATTATACTATTGTATTATTATTATTATTATTATTATTATTATTATTATTACCCCTGACATTCTACAAATGAAAAACAGGACACTTGCGAACAAACAAAATCAGATTGCAGTCAAGATGGTGACACTTAGGAACGAGGAAGAACACAAAAGCTAGGGAAGGATGCAGCAGTTTGCTTTTGCTTGACTCGACTGGGAAGGGCAAAATTCCATCTCCTGATATAATAATATATAATAATGATATAATAATATATAATAATATTATATTATACTAGTATTATAATATATTGTATATGCATGTAATATTAATAATAATATTACGATGTAATACAATGTAATAATAATTATAATTCACTGTTATAATTGTATATTTATATTACATGCAATATTACTAATAATATTGCAATATAGTCGTATAATATAATATACTAGCTGTGCCCGGCCACGCGTTGCTGTGGCAAAGTCTGGTGGTATGGGAAATAAAGTATTGAGGAATAGGTGGTAGTTAAGGTAAAGGGTAAAGGTTTTCCCTGACATTAAGTGCAGTCGTGTCTGAGTCGGGGGGTTGGTGCTCATCTCCATTTCTAAGCCGAAGAGCCGGCGTTGTCCATAGACTCCTCCAAGGTCATGTGGGATGACTGCATGGAGCGGCAGCAATTGGATAAAAACAAATTAGATAATCTGTGGAAGAGGCCTAAGAGAGGCCTAAATCTGCCTGTCTCCTCGGCTGGGTTGGTTGCTAGGAGACCAAGTGGGCAGAGATTAGCCCTGTAACTGGCAGCAATTGGATAAAAACAATTATTCCTCTCCCTCTAATTAGGACTTTATTTTTTTTTCTTTTTGTTGTATCAACCTAGAGGCATAGATGATGGGTTGTGTTGTCAAATTTCGAGGTTGGGGGGCCTGTAGTTTTGTTGTTTTGTTGGTCGCCGTGATACCATCAGTCATTTATATATATAGATTGTATGTATATATACTTGTAAACCATCGTGAGTCCCCTTCGGGGTGAAAAGGACGGGATATAACTGTTGCAAATAAATAAATAAATACATAAATAAATAATGAGTGTTTTGGACTTGGAACTTCATTGAAGCAATGGAAGGAAGCCGGAGAAGGGAAAGGAGGGAAGGGGAGAGAGAAGCTGAAAGACAACAGAAAATTCATTGGAATTCTGTTGTCGAGAGTTTTCATGGCCAGAATCACTGGATTGCTGTGAGTTTTCGGGGCTGTATGGCCATGTTCCAGAAGCATTCTCTCCTGACGTTTCGCCTACATCTTTGGCAGGCAACCTCGGAGGTTGTGGAGTCTGTTGGAAAGTAGGCAAGTGAGGTTTATATATCTGTGGAATAATGACCAGTGTGGGAGAAAGAACTCTTGTCTGTGAATGTTGCAATTGGCCACCTTGGTTAGCCTGGAAAACTCACAACTGTTCACAACAAATCAGGAGAGAATGGTCTCGGAGAGCCCAAAAATCAGTAGTCACTCTTTGGCCACTCTTTTGCTCTCTCTTCCTTGGCTGGATAAATATTGTTGTCTCTTCCATTCTTTAGGTCAATGCTGGCCCCTTGGCGTACGCCCGGGCCTTCCTCGATGACAAGCATTCCTGCAAATATCCCACCAAGAAGGTGACCGAGTTGAAAGAGATGTTCCGGTAAGTTTAGTATTCCTTCTTATTCCTTCTTCATGGGATTTTGTTCTCTCTGGTCTTCTCCAGTGGTGGCCATTGAGGTCATATATAATTTTTATTGTGGTTTTTCAAGAATACACAGTGAAAGAGTGAGAACAAGTTTTTAAAGGAAAGTCGCTTCTGGAGTGAGAGAATTGGCCATCTGCAAGGACGTTGCCCAGGGGACACCCGGATGTTTGAGGTTTTTATCATCCTTGCGGGAGGCTTCTCTCATGTCCCCGCATGGAGCTGGAGCTGATAGAGGGAGCTCATCCACGCTCTTCCCGGGTGGGATTCAAACCTGGCAGCTTTCAGATCAGCAACCCAACCTTCAAGTCACAAGGCTTTAATCCACTACGCCACGTGGGGCCCCAGGTCTTCTATACATGGATGAAATAGTTGATGATTTGCATCCCGAATATTGCATCTACACTGTGAAATTAATGCAGTTTGATACCTCTTTAACTGCCATGGTGGCACAGTGTGTTAAAGCGCTGAGCTGCTGAACTTGCAGACCGAAAGGTCCCAGGTTCAAATCCCGGGAGCGGAATGAGCGCCTGCGGTTAGCCCCAGCTCCTGCCAACCTAGCAGTTTGAAAACATGCAAATGTGAGTAGATCAATAGGTACCGCTCCGGCGGGAAGGTAACGGTGCTCCTTGAAAACACGCAAATGCGAGTAGATCAATAGGTACCGCTCCGGCGGGAAGGTAACGGTGCTCCTTGAAAACACGCAAATGCGAGTAGATCAATAGGTACCACTCCGGCGGGAAGGTAACGGTGCTCCTTGAAAACATGCAAATGCGAGTAGATCAATAGGTACCACTCCGGCGGGAAGGTAACGGCGCTCCTTGAAAACATGCAAATGCGAGTAGATCAATAGGTACCGCTCCGGCGGGAAGGTAACGGCGCTCCTTGAAAACATGCAAATGCGAGTAGATCAATAGGTACCGCTCCGGCGGGAAGGTAACGGTGCTCCTTGAAAACATGCAAATGCGAGTAGATCAATAGGTTCCTCTCCAAGCGGGAAGGTAACGGTGCTCCTTGAAAACATGCAAATGCGAGTAGATCAATAGGTACCACTCCGGCGGGAAGGTAACGGTGCTCCTTAAAAACATGCAAATGCGAGTAGATGAATAGGTACCTCTCCGGCGGGAAGGTAACGGTGCTCCTTGAAAACATGCAAATGCGAGTAGATCAATAGGTACCACTCCGGCGGGAAGGTAATGGCGCTCCATGTAGTCATGCCGGCCACATGACCTTGGAGGTGTCTACGGACAACGCCGGCTCTTTGGCTTAGAAATGGAGATGACCACCAACCGGTCACGACTGGACTTAACATCAGGGGAAACCTTTACCTGAATAATATGGGATTGTGAGAGTTGTAGTTTCACTAGGCCGTTAGCCTTCCCTGGCGAAGAGTGCAAACGGCAACTCCCAGGACTCCGTTGCAGTTGAAGTGTATCGTGTCTTGAACTGGATTAAATCTAATAGTGTGGAGTGAATGGGTGGCCCACAATGCCCTGCCTCATGTACGGAGGAGGAGTTGTTTAAAGCTACAGACAATGCGGTTGCTGTTGCCCGCTTTTGGTCCCAAACTATTTAGTTGCTTGAGATTTCTTTTTTATTATTATTATTATATCCATTATTTGAAATGTATTTGTTGTACAATGCTTTTGACATGAAATGAATATAAAAATGGGTGGCTGGATCCAAAGTATTACAGGGCCAAGGCGCTATAACTCCCTTCTTTACCTATTAAGCAGTAGACCCTCTGGATTGTTTTTAGGATTCATTCAGCACTTTAAGTATTACACTTGCTGTATAATTATCCCTCCCTGATAACTTGATATTGCTTTGCACCTTGGCCTGGATCTTTTGACCCAAATCGGGATTTTAATATTATTGTGTATATTGACTTTTATGACTGTTTTTAATCATGTTGAAGTTTTACTGCTCGGTTTAATGTTTTATCTGATTTGTGCTGTCGTGTCTGGGCATGGCCCCATGTAAGCCGCCCCGAGTCCCTCCGGGGAGATGGGGCGGGATATAAGAATAAAATTATTATTATTATTATTATTCTGCCCATTTGCCAGGAGGTTCATCCAGGTCTGTGGGGTGGCCCTGGGGCTGAACGAACGGCTGATCAAAGAGGACCAGGCCGAGTACCATGAAGAGCTCAAGTCCAACTTCAGGGACATGGCCAAGGAGCTTTCGGATATCATCCACGAACAGGTAAACAGACGCTATGTCTCTCCAAACATTCCCTGGAAAAAGGCTCAGAGGCCCTTGACCCTGCCTGTTTTTCAAAGAGAGCTCTCCAGGCAACACAGATAATACTCCAGCGTTACTTTGGCTAAATAGAAGGCCTTCCAGGGAGGGACCAAACTACACATCCCATTCATTTGACCACTTAACCCAGGGGTCCCCAAACTAAGGCCTGTGGGCTGGATCATTCACCTGGCCCTCTCAAATCATTTACCTGGCCCCCGCACTCAGTTTTATAATATAATCTCTATATATAAAAGAGTGATGGCATCACGGCAGCGGACAAAACAACAAAAGTAAACACCCCACAACCTCGAAAATTGACATCACAACCCCTCATCCATGCCTCTAGGTTGATACAACAAAAAGAAAAGAAAAATAAAGTCCTAATTAGAGGGAGATGAATCATTGTTTTTATCCAATTGCTGCCAGTTAGAAGGCTAAGCTCCGCTCACTTGGTCTCCTAGCAACTCACTCAGCCCAGGGGACCCTTTACCTTAACTACCACCAATTTTTCAATACTTTATTTCCCATACCACCATATTTCGCCACAGCAACGCGAGGCCGGGTACAGCTAGTATTTTTATATAAGTTTTAATAATATAATATATTGTATATACAGTACAGTCTCACTTATCCAACACTCGCTTATCCAACGTTCTGGACTATCCAACGCATTTTTGTAGTCAATGTTTTCAATATATCATTATATTTTGGTGCAAAATTCATAAATACAGTAGAGTCTTGCTTATTCAAGATTCGCTTATCCAACGTTCTGGATTATCCAACGCATTTTTGTAGTCAATGTTTTCAATATATCATTATATTTTGGTGCAAAATTCATAAATACAGTAGAGTCTTGCTTATCCAAGATTCGCTTATCCAACGTTCTGGATTATCCAACGCATTTTTGTAGTCAATGTTTTCAATATATCATTATATTTTGGTGCAAAATTCATAAATACAGTAGAGTCTTGCTTATCCAAGATTCGCTTATCCAACGTTCTGGATTATCCAACGCATTTTTGTAGTCAATGTTTTCAATACATTATGATATTTTGGTGCTAAATTCATAAATACAGTAATTACTACATAGCACTACTGCGTATTGAACTACTTTTTATGTCAAATTTGTTGTATAACATGATGTTTTGGTGCTTAATTTGTAAAATCATAACCTAATTGGATGTGTAATAGGCTTTTCAAAACGTCGTCATTTGTTTTGTGTAGATGAACGGTCGAAACGAAACGATAGCACAAAGGAAACTACAGAAAAAGATTTCCACGCACATCTCTATTATCTACTTCAGTCTTTGCTCAGGGCCCACTACCCAAAATATGGGGTCTGTTGGCATCCCATGCAGACCATATAAAAGTAGAGTCTCACTTATCCAACAGGTAGATCCTTCTAGTTGAACGAGACCCTAAGGGTCATCCAGCCCATCCCCCTTAGATAGCCAGCCAGACAGACAGAGGTGGAAGAGACCCCAAAGGCCATTGAGTTCAACCCCTTTCGAAAGAAAGAAAGATGGATAGACAGACAGATAGATCGGAGAGTTGGGAGAAAGCCCAAGGGCCATTCAGTCCATTCCCCCTTAAATAAACAGACAAACAGAGGATCGAATTATAGAATCCTAGAGTTGGAAGAGGTCAAAGGAGCATCCAGTCCAACCCTCTTGATAGACAGATAGACAGACAGACAGACAGACACAGATCCTAGAATTGGAAGAAATCAAATACAGTAGAGTCTCACTTATCCAACATTCTGGATTATCCAACGCATTTTTGTAGTCAATGTTTTCAATATATCATGATATTTTGGTGCTAAATTCATAAATACAGTAATTACTACATAGCATTACTGTGTATTGAACTACTTTTTCTGCCAGATTTGTTGTATAACATTATGTTTTGGTGCTTAATTTGTAAAATCATAACTTAATTTGATGTTTAATAGGCTTCTCCTTAATCTCTCCTTATTATCCAACATATTCGCTTATCCAATGTTCTGCCGGCCCGTTTATGTTGGATAAGTGAGACTCTACTGTATAATGCTCACAGTGGTACCGAATGTCTTGGAGCCACACTGTCTCAGCCTCAAAGCCTTCAAACAGCTCTGCAAAAGGGTGACCGTAAATCATTTTACTCGAAAGCGTCCCATATAACAAAGGCTGCCCATTGATCTTTGGTTCTAACCTTTTTTCTGCAAAAGCTTGAGTTTTGCTACATGGTTGCCTTGCCTTGACTTGCACTTGCAAAAAAAAGGAGAACTTTGGGGCAGGGCTTTCTTGGAACTGTTGGTGGCTCTCTCCCTGGAAAGAAAAAGGGGAGAAAAACCAAAAGAAGGGGGATTTCTTTGCAGAAGTCAAGCCCTTCACCACGAAACGTGTTTGCCTTGCCATACTCTCTATTTCTAATCTCAAAGACTCAAGAGCCCATTACTCTGTTTTGGAGAGACTGGAGTTATAGTCCAAAATTTTCCAAAGTTTGCATATTTTGTTTGTTTGTTTGTAAAACTCAAAGCCCAGGAGCCCATTACTATGTTCCCCAAACATACTCATTTCTGATAGAGTCTCACTTATCCAACACTCGCTTATCCAACGTTCTGGATTATCCAACGCATTTTTGTAGTCAATGTTTTCAATACATCGTGATATTTTGGTGCTAAATTTGTAAATACAGTAATTACTATATAGCATTACTACGTATTAAATTACTTTTTCTGTCAATTTGTTGTAAAACATGATGTTTTGGTGTTTAATTTGTAAAATCATGACCTAATTTGATGTTTAATAGGCTTTTCCTTAATCTCTCCTTATTATCCAACATATTCGCTTATCCATGATATCATGTTATACATGATATTGTTTTGTATTATTTTTCCAGAGTAAGTAAGACTGTTGTAATAGTGGGAGCAAGGATTCTTCCGGCTTGGGAGAATCCTTTGTTGGGAAGTGTTAGCTGGCCCTGATTGTTTCCTTTCTGGAATTTCCAATTTCCCTGCTTTCTGAGTGTTGCTCTTTATTTACTGTCCTGGTTTAGACTTGTCCTTAATCCTTCCTTATTATCCAACATATTTGCTTATCCAACATTCTGCCGGCCCGTTTATGTTGGATAAGTGAGACTCTACTGTATATAGAGGAGTAGAGATATACACACAATTAACTATGTAACAAAATTTGGAAACTGTTCTGTTCCTGGGTTGAAAGTGTTATTTCCTGTTTAATTGTGCAGTCCTTACTTTGAAAGTACAGTAGAGTCTCACTTATCCAACCTTCACTTATCCAACGTTCTGTATTATCCAACACAGTTTGCCTTTTAGTAGTCTGTTTTGTAGTCAATTTTTCAATACATTGTGAAGTTTTGGTGCTAAATTTGTAAATACAGCTATTACTACATAACGTTATTGTGTATTGAACTGCTTTTTCTGTCGATTTGTTGTAAAACATGATGTTTTGGTGCTTAATTTGTAAAATCATAATGTAATTTGACATTTAATAGGCTTTTCCTTAATCTCTCCTTATTATCCAACATTTTCACTTATCCAACGTTCTGCCGGCCCGTTTATGTTGGATAAGTGAGACTCTACTGTAGTTGTTTTACTCCAGAATCTTTGTTTTTGTAGCTGTCACAAACTAGGTTGAATTGGTTGAGATTCTATAAGATTCATAGAAAAACTAGAGCAAAATATCCTGCAGGATGTCAGTACCACAAAAACAATTTTTTTTGCTGTTGAATCAACTCTTCCCATGTTTTTATGATCAAACCAATTAGGAAAGGACATTAATCACCCAGGAACAAACATCCTTCTCATCTAGAAAAACTAACTTCTGGAGTTTGCACTTTGGGAAGACCGTACAATGATCCAAAGAAGACTTCTGGATCGTGTCAAACTTTGCTCTTGTTTGGATAGTTGGGAGCTTTTGCAAGAACCAGAGCACTGATGTATAATAGATGTTCATGGCGAAGGCAATGTTATTCCTTAGCAGGCGTTTTGCTTTAACCTTTTAAAAACAAAGCTCAATTTTGCATTGATTGACTGGAGTCAGGACAGGGCAAAATGCTTTGGTTTTATATGCGCCTCTCTGCAAAGCTTAGTGGCATGACTTTTTGAAACTACAAATCCCAGAATCCGAAAGCCGTTGAGTGGTAAGGACTGCAGCCAAATGCATCCTCTTTTGCAACAATTTGAGGCCGACATTTGCAGCAAATCTTGAAATAAAGCATTTGGAAACTTTTAAGAATGAAATGGTTATGATTATACAGTAGAGTCTCACTTATCCAACACTCACTTATCCAACGTTCTGGATTATCCAGCACATTTTTGTAGTCAATGTTTTCAATATATCGTGATATTTTGGTGCTAAATTAATAAATACAGTAATTACTACATAGCATTACTGCATATTGAACTACTTTTTCCATCAAATTTGTTGTATAACATGATGTTTTGGTGCTTAATTTGTAAAATCATAACCTGATTTGATGATTAATAGGCTTTTCCTTAATCCCTCCTTATTATCCAAGATATTCACTTATCCAAACTTCTGCCGGCCCGTTTAGCTTGGATAAGTGAGACTCTACTGTAATAAGATGATTATCATGATTAGGATTTCCTTTTCGCAGGAACAAATTAGACCTAAGGTTTATTCTATGGGATCGTTTCAAATGCTACATCCTCCAGTTTTCCAGATTTGACAAGTTCCAACTCTATTGTTGTTGTTGTTGTTGTTGTTATTTCCCAATCAGTTCAGGTAAAAGCAAAGTGCTGCAGCCTCTCCTAGTTTTCCTATTATAACTAATTCATTTGTCATCTTGACCAAGGACACATTTGTGCGAGTGAAATACTGGAACTATTGTAGGAGTTGTAGTTTTACAAAGCCTTTAGAATTCTTTGTCCCCTCAAACTACAACTCCCAGGGTTCCCTAGAATTGAGCCAAGTGGGCCAACCAGCATTCATGGCAGGGATTGCTCAGGGCCTTGGCAAACTACAACTCTCAGGATCCCGTAGCATTGAGCCAAGGCAGTTCAAGTGGAGTCAATCAACATTAATGCCACAGTGTGGATGCACCCTTTGGCAGAGATTGCCAAAGACCTTGGGAAACTACAAGTCCCAGAATCCTATATCATTCAGCCTGAGTAGTTCAAGTGGTGTCAATCAACATTAATTCCACAGGGTAGATACCCCTTTGGCAGAGATTGTTAAAGACCTTGAGAAACAAGAAATCCCAGAATTCTATAGCATTGAGCCAGGAGAGTTTAGATGGGGTCAATCTATATATATAAAAGAGTGATGGCATCACGGCGACCGACAAAACAACAAAACTACAGGCCCCCCAACCTCGAAATTTGACGACACAACCCATCATCCACGGCTCTAGGTTGATACAACAAAAAGAAAAGAAAAATAAAGCCCTAATTAGAGAGAGAGGAATAATTGCTTTTATCCAATTGCTGCCAGTTAGAAGGCTAAGCTCCTCCAACGGTCTCCTAGCAACCCAATAAAAAATCATTTTATTTCATTTGGCAATATGGATAAGCACACACACATTATATAATGCTGGAGCCTCCGGTGGCCTAGGGGATAAAAGCCTCGTGACTTGAAGGTTGGGTTGCTGACCTGAAGGCTGCCAGGTTCGAATCCCACCCGGGGAGAGTGCGGATGAGCTCCCTCTATCAGCTCCAGCTCCATGCGGGGACATGAGAGAAGCCTCCCACAAGGATGGTAAAACATCAAAACATCCGGGCGTCCCCTGGGCAACGTCCTTGCAGACGGCCAATTCTCTCACTCCAGAAGCAACTCCTGTTGCTCCTGACACGAAAATAATAATAATAATAATAATAATAATAATAATAATAAAACACTAAAAAATAATTAAAAACACTAAAAAATTAATACAATAAAATACTATAGTAACAGAAAATAACTAAAAATAATACAAGAAAATAATAAAATGTAATAAATAAAAAGATAACTTACAATAAAATTAATTAAAAAATACAAATAACATCAAATAAAAATTACGCAACAATTTTTAACCAATACCACCACCACTTTGCCACAGCAACGCGTGGCCGGGCACAGCTAGTTTTATTATATTATATTATAATATAATATTATAATATATATTATATTATATTATATTATATGTTCCTATATAGATATATATAATATAATTTACAATAATATATAATATTATAATACTATTGTATATGCATATAATATTAATATTATTTTGTAATACAATATAATACTAATAATACAATATAATAATGTTAATTATATATTATATATTACATGTAATATTAATAATAATATTACAATATACTGATATAGTACAACATAGTAATTTATTGCCAGTATTGTGCTATGCTAATAATATGATATTGTATGTAAATTTAATTTGTAAGCCGCTCTGAGTCCCCTTCGGGGTGAGAAGGGCGGGATATAAATGTACCGTATATACTCGAGTATAAGCCGACCCGAATATAAGCCGAGGCACCTAATTTTACCACAAAAAAACTAGGAAAACATTGACTCCAGGGCAAGCCGAGGGTGGTAAATTTCAGAAATTAAAATAGATACCAATAAAATTACATTAATTGAGGCATCAGTAAGTTTAATGTTTTTGAATATTTACATAAAGCTCAAATTTAAGATAAGACTGTCCAACTCTGATCAAATCATTATTCTCATCATCTTCAATGTAAATGTGATGTATCCTTTTAATAATAATAGAGTAAAATAATACGTGTAATAATAAATAAATAAATAAATAAATAAATAATACAGGAAAATAATACAAGTAATAATAAATAGAGTAAAATAATAAATGCAATAACAATAATAAGATCAGAGTGAAATAATAATTGTAATAATAATAATAATAATAATAATAATAATAATAATAATAAATGGAGTAAAATAAATATAATAGTAGCAACAATAATAGAGAAAAATAATAAATGTTATACAGTAGAGTCTCGCTCATCCAACCTCCACTTATCCAACATTCTGCATTATCCAACGCAGTTGGCCTGTTAGTAGTCAATGTTTTTGTAGTCAATGTTTTCAATATATTGCGACATTTTGGTGTTAAATTCATAAATACAGTAATTACTACATTATGTTACCATGTATTGAACTGCTTTTTCTGTCAATTTGTTGTAAAACATGATGTTTTGGTGCTTAATTTGTAAAATCATAATGTGATTTAATGTTTTATAGGCTTTTCCTTAATCCCTCCTTATTATCCTTCACTTATCCAACGTTCTGCCGGCCCGTTTATGTCTGATAAGTGAGACTCTACTGTAGTAGCAACAATTACAGTAGAGTCTCACTTATCCAAGCTAAATGGGCCGGCAGAAGCTTGGATAAGCGAATATCTTGGATAATAAGGAGGGATTAAAGAAAAGCCTATTAAACCTCAAATTAGGTTATGATTTTACAAATTAAGCACCAAAAGAACATGTTATACAACAAATTTGACAGAAAAAGTAGTTCAATAGGCAGTAATGTTATGTTGTAATTACTGTATTTACGAATTTAGCACCAAAATATCACGATGTATTGAAAACATAATCCAGAACGTTGGATAAGCGAGTGTTGGATAAGTGAGACTCTACTGTAATAATAAATACAGGAAAATAATACAAGTAATAATAAATAGAGTAAAATAATAAATGCAATAATAATAATAAGATCAGGGTGAAATAATAAATGTAATAATAATAATAATTATAATAATAATTATAATAATAATTATAATAATAATTATAATAATAATAATAGGGTTGTTGTATGTCTTTCGGGCTGTGTGGCCATGTTCCAGAAGTATTCTCTCCTGACGTTTCGCCCACATCTATGGCAGGCATCCTCAGAGGTTGTGAGGTATGGAGAAACTAAGTAAGGAAAGAATATATATCTGTGTAGAGTCCAGGGTGTGGCAAGAATCCTTTGTCACTGGGAAGCCAGCATTAATATTTCAGTTAATCACCCTAATTAGCATTGGAAATATTTTGTCTCATGCCTGGGGGCATAATAATAATAATAATAATAATAATAATAATAATAATAATAATAATAATAATAATGGAGTAAAATAAATGTAATAGTAGCAACAATAATAGAGAAAAATAATAAATGTAATAGTAGCAACAATAATAGAGAAAAATAATAAATGTACCATATATTCTCAAGTATAAGCTGACCCAAATATAAGCCAACCAGGACCCTCACCCGAGTATAAGCCGAGGGGGGCTTTTTCAGTCTTAAAAAAAGGGCTGAAAAACTAGGCTTATACTCGAGTATAAGTATGTGTGTATATGTGTGTGTGTGTGTGTGTGATCTCTGAGCACATTGGTACGGAGATTTCAATGCCATAAAAAACCCAACTTTGGCTCATCTAATGCACAATCCAAAGCTCTTTATAATGGCTTCCAATGTTTGTAAATAAATAAATAGATTTTGCATTCATTCCACAGTGTGGATGCACCCTTTGAAAGAGATTGCTAGGGACCTTGGGAAACTACAACTCCCATGAGCCGAGGCAGCTCAAGTGGTATCAAACAGCATTCATTCCACAGTGTGTGTGCATTTGTAAACCTACGCATTAGGTATTTGCAAGTGCTGAGGTTGCTTAATTCTCTCTGCTTGTGTCTTTCTCTTCCTTTTCTCCCACGCTGCCTTTGCAAAGGACAGCTCTGAAGAACCAGGTTAGGTTACCTCCCTTTCTTTCCCTTTTTGTTGTTGAAAATGCGAGACACGGAGGAGACTTTGCTAATGGGGATTTTTTTTTTTCTGGGGCGTTTTCTGTTTCAGATGTACCAAGAGGACACCCTCCATGCCTCGTGGATCGACAACACTCTGCACGTGTTCTGTGCCATCAGCGGGACCTCCGGGGATGGCTACGGCTTGTTGAGATCGAGCCCTGACCTCTGAGAACGGGGCAGAACTGAAACCGACTCGCCTTCCAAACAAACTGTTGGGTCCTCGTTGCATCCAAGAGCGCATCCGCACTGTGGAATTAATGCAGTTTGAGATCATCTTAACCCAATGCTGTGGCACCCTGGAGCCGTGCTTTGGAGAGGCCCTTCTTATGCGGAGAAGGCAGAAGACCTTGCAAAACTAGCGTCCCATAGCCTTGAGCCATGCCGGTCAAAGTGGGTCTGAACTGCATTAATTCTGCAGTGTAGACGCATTCCCCAGATCTGCCCGGAGAAGTGCCTCCCCGCCTCCTTTTTATAGCATTCCTTTCTACCCATTGCATTGGTAAATAAAATATATACAAACCAACCACCATTGATCCAACCAAGCTTGGAAACGGTACCTTGTAAAGTTGTACAATGGGATATAATAAAGTGTACAAATCTTTATATATATATATATAGTAAACATAATGCAACTTGTGTTTGTTTCCATTCTGTGCCAATGTCTCTAATTTCTGCTTTTCAATGTTGTGCATAAAAGCATAAATTAGAGACACTCCCAACATCTATCTCCAGATTCCGCCATTTGCCAATAGAGTCTCACTTATCCGACACTCGCTTATCCAACATTCTGGATTATCCAACGCATTTTTTGTAGTCAATGTTTTCAATACATCGTAATATTTTGGTGCTAAATTCGTAAATACAGTAATTACTACATAGCAGAACCGGGCCGGCAGAACCTTGGATAAGCGAATATGTTGGATAATAAGGAGGGATTAAGGAAAAGCCTATTATACATCAAATTAGGTTATGATTTTACAAATTAAGCACCAAAACATCATGTTTAACAAGAAAATTGACAGTAAAAGTAGTTCAATATGCAGTAATGCTATGTAGTAGTTACTGTATTTACGAATTTAGCACCAAAATATCATGATGTATTGGAAACATTGACTACAAAAATGCGTTGGATAATCCAGAATGTTGGATAAGCGAGTGTCAGATAAGTGAGACTCTACTGTACAATGTACAATACATCAACAAACAATAACATGCACCAGTAATAGCATTTACACATTAACCAGAAAATTAATGTAGATGCACCCTTTTTGCAGAGGAATAGACTGCCTTGGAAGCTGTTGGGATCTCCATCTTCTGAGGGCTTCAAGCAGAGGTTGGGTGGGCATCTGTTAGGAATGCTTGAGTTGTGTCTTCCTCTGTGACAGAATGGGGTGGGACTAGATGACCTTTGGGATCCCTTCCAAATCTATAGAAAGAGACGGCTCTAGAGAACGGTTAACTCTCCATCTTTGGAGGTCTTTTTAAGCAGAGGTTGGGTGGGCATCTGTTAGGAATGCTTGAGTTGTGTCTTCCTCTGTGACAGAATGGGGTGGGACTAGATGACCTTTGGGATCCCTTCCAAATCTATAGAAAGAGACGGCTCTAGAGAACGGTTAACTCTCCATCTTTGGAGGTCTTTTTAAGCAGAGGTTGGGTGGGCATCTGTTAGGAATGCTTGAGTTGTGTCTTCCTCTGTGACAGAATGGGGTGGGACTAGATGACCTTTGGGATCCCTTCCAAATCTATAGAAAGAGACGGCTCTAGAGAACGGTTAACTCTCCATCTTTGGAGGTCTTTTTAAGCAGAGGTTGGGTGGGCATCTGTTAGGAATGCTTGAGTTGTGTCTTCCTCTGTGACAGAATGGGGTGGGACTAGATGACCTTTGGGATCCCTTCCAAATCTATAGAAAGAGACGGCTCTAGAGAACGGTTAACTCTCCATCTTTGGAGGTCTTTTTAAGCAGAGGTTGGGTGGGCATCTGTTAGGAATGCTTGAGTTGTGTCTTCCTCTGTGACAGAATGGGGTGGGACTAGATGACCTTTGGGATCCCTTCCAAATCTATAGAAAGAGACTGCTCTAGAGAACGGTTAACTCTCCATCTTTGGAGGTCTTTTTAAAGCAGAGGTTGGGTGGGCATCTGTTAGGAATGCTTGAGTTGTGTCTTCCTCTGTGACAGAATGGGGTGGGACTAGATGACCTTTGGGATCCCTTCCAAATCTATAGAAAGAGACTGCTCTAGAGAACGGTTAACTCTCCATCTTTGGAGGTCTTTTTAAAGCAGAGGTTGGGTGGGCATCTGTTAGGAATGCTTGAGTTGTGTCTTCCTCTGTGACAGAATGGGGTGGGACTAGATGACCTTTGGGATCCCTTCCAAATCTATAGAAAGAGACTGCTCTAGAGAACGGTTAACTCTCCATCTTTGGAGGTCTTTTTAAAGCAGAGGTTGGGTGGGCATCTGTTAGGAGTGCTTCAGTGGCGTCTCCCTGCATGGCAAGAGTAGATGGCACCCAGAGAAGGCTCAAGACCTTGGGAAACTACAGCTCCCAGGATCCCATAGCACTGGGCCATGGCAGATCAAAAGGTGTCAAACTAAATTACTGTATATACTCGAGTATAAATACAGTAATTACTAGACATGGCCAAAAAATCGTTTTGAACCGTATATCGGAATTATTTCGGATTGTTCTCGCTTTTTGATACGCATTCTGAGACATTGTCTCACAGCGCAACCAGCAATGTAATTCGAACCATTGTTGGCCCATTCTCTAATTGTCTCTTAATGTTTCGTTAATCCCCCCCCCCATTTAAAAAAAAATATTTTAAAAAATATTTTAATAATTTTTTTTGTTGCTACAACCTACCTTGAATGGGAGCTTAGCGCAGCCTAACATGGCTGCCGCTCCCCGGCCAATCAGAAGCTTCCACGATGGATGCAAAGGGTGTTGCTGCTGGTTCTTTCTCTTAGCAAGGGAATTTCTAGTTTTCAAAGTATCTTTGCATTCCTTGCCAGGGCATTGCTTGGTCCATTTCTAATTGAAGGCATTGGGTTGAGGCTTGTGGGATCACATAGCCAGAGACACCATGGATTTCCAGTGTCCTTCTTGCTTACAAATATAGCAAGGGAATTTCTAGTTTTCAAAGTATCTTTGCACAACTTGCAAGGGCATTGCAAATTAGATGAGGATAGCTCAAGAAATGAGGGTGGGAGAGCCCTGTAAATGTGTCCCCCCCCTTGGGTTCCTTTTTTTTTTTTTTTTGGCGATTGCGCATGCGCGTCCGCCATTTTAGAAACGTTTAGAATCATTATGAATTTTCGGAAATATCTGAATTTTTTTGGGCGAAAAATTGGAAATACTTTCTATATCGAAGGGCCAGTGCCCCCTACTTTAGAAACGAGAATTGAATTTTTTTTTTTCATCGATTGGACATGCCTAGTAATTACTACATAGCATTACTAAAGCTTCAGAGGGCTTCTGTTGAACCATTTCAAAGCTCCCTGCTTGAGCGCTGATGGCACAATCATCAGCATAGATTAAACTCTGTTCCTTCTGGCAATGACTGGTCATTTGTGTAAATGTTAAACATTGATGGAGCAAGCACACTCCCCAGAGGCAGGCTATTCTTCTGTTTTCGCCATCTGCTTCTCTGATCCTGGAACTCAACCAAAAAAAAAAATCTAAATGTCTTGAAAACCAATGAAAAGGCCCAGTTTTAATCATTTGGCTTGGGATATTTTGCACAAGGTGTTTTGTGCTTGGGATTTTTTTTTGCTCCTTCTGTCTTCAAAAAGGTGCTAAAAGAAACTGAATCATTTCTGCCAGGAAGTACGCTTCCTCCCCCACCTTTATTTGAATAATGGGCCTCTGAACAATAACGGAAAAGGAACACACAAAGCGAAACACCCCACAGGTCACCTTTATGCAAAGCGGGCCACCTTTGCATAAAGGTACTTTGCTTATATTCACGTTACCAAGGGGGGGAGAGAGTTCATATTCTGCCTAGATATGCAATGAGGTTATGCGGGGACAGAGAAACATGGGCCTTTTTCATACTATAATTCCACTTGATTCTGCCCTTTGGAAACCTGGGATTTGCAGTTCACTGAGAAGGTTCTTGCCAAACTACAAATCCCAAGGAGGTGCCAAAAAGAATAGAAACACATTACACAAAAAGGACATTATACTTCCACTTGATTCTGCCCTTTGGAAACCTGGGATTTGCAGTTCACTGAGAAGGTTCTTGCCAAACTACAAATCCCAAGGAGGTGGCAAAAAGAAGAGCAACACATTGCACAAAAAGGACATTATACTTCCACTTGATTCTGACCTCTGGAAACCTGGGATTTGCAGTTCAGGGAAGAGGTACTTGCCAAACTACAAATCCCAAGTTCCATTAGAGGCATCAAAAAGAAGAGCAACACACTGCACAATAAGGACATTATACTTCCACTTGATTCTGCCTTTTGGAAGCCTGGGATTTGCAGTTCACTGAGAAGGTGCTTGCCAAACTACAAATCCCAAGGAGGTGCCGAAAAGAACAGAAACACATTACACAAAAAGGACATTATACTTCCACTTGATTCTGCCCTTTGGAAGCCTGGGATTTGCAGTTCACTGAGAAGGTTCTTGCCAAACTACAAATCCCAAGGAGGTGCCGAAAAGAACAGAAACACATTACACAAAAAGGACATTATACTTCCACTTGATTCTGCCCTTTGGAAGCCTGGGATTTGCAGTTCACTGAGAAGGTTCTTGCCAAACTACAAATCCCAAGGAGGTGCCGAAAAGAACAGAAACACATTACACAAAAAGGACATTATACTTCCACTTGATTCTGCCCTTTGGAAGCCTGGGATTTGCAGTTCACTGAGAAGGTTCTTGCCAAACTACAAATCCCAAGGAGGTGCCGAAAAGAACAGAAACACATTACACAAAAAGGACATTATACTTCCACTTGATTCTGCCCTTTGGAAGCCTGGGATTTGCAGTTCACTGAGAAGGTTCTTGCCAAACTACAAATCCCAAGGAGGTGCCGAAAAGAACAGAAACACATTACACAAAAAGGACATTATACTTCCACTTGATTCTGCCCTTTGGAAGCCTGGGATTTGCAGTTCACTGAGAAGGTTCTTGCCAAACTACAAATCCCAAGGAGGTGCCGAAAAGAAGAGCAACACATTACACAAAAAGGACATTATACTTCCACTTGATTCTGCCCTTTGGAAGCCTGGGATTTGCAGTTCACTGAGAAGGTTCTTGCCAAACTACAAATCCCAAGGAGGTGCCAAAAAGAAGAGCAACACATTACACAAAAAGGACATTATACTTCCACTTGATTCTGCCCTTTGGAAGCCTGGGATTTGCAGTTCACTGAGAAGGTTCTTGCCAAACTACAAATCCCAAGGAGGTGCCAAAAAGAAGAGCAACACATTGCACAAAAAGGACATTATAATTCCACTTGATTCTGCCCTTTGGAAGCCTGGGATTTGCAGTTCACTGAGAAGGTTCTTGCCAAACTACAAATCCCAAGGAGGTGCCGAAAAGAAGAGCAACACATTACACAAAAAGGACATTATACTTCCACTTGATTCTGCCCTTTGGAAGCCTGGGATTTGCAGTTCACTGAGAAGGTTCTTGCCAAACTACAAATCCCAAGGAGGTGCCAAAAAGAAGAGCAACACATTACACAAAAAGGACATTATACTTCCACTTGATTCTGCCCTTTGGAAGCCTGGGATTTGCAGTTCACTGAGAAGGTTCTTGCCAAACTACAAATCCCAAGGAGGTGCCGAAAAGAAGAGAAGCACATTGCACAAAAAGGACATTATACTTCCACTTGATTCTGCTCTTTGGAAACCTGGAATTTGCAGAATTTGCAGTTCACTGAGCGGCAACTTGCCATACTACAGATCCCAAGCTCCATTGGAGCCAAATTACAAATCCCAAGGAGGTGCTGAAAAGAAGAGCAACACATTTAACAATAAGGACATTATAATTCCACTTGATTCTGCCTTTTGGAAATGTGGGATTTGCAGTTCGGATGGGGTACTTGCCAAACTACAAATCCCAAGGAGGTGTCAAAAAGAAAAGAAACACATTGCACAACAAGAACGTAATTCCACTTGATTCTGCCCTTTGGAAACGTGGAATTTGCAGTTCACTGAGCGGGAACTTGCCAAACTACAAATCCCAAGCTCCATTGGAGGCGTCAAAAAGAAGAGCAACACATTGCACAATAAGGACATTATAATTCCACTTGAATCTGCCCTTTGGAAGCCTGGGATTTGCAGTTCACTGAGAAGGTTCTTGCCAAACTACAAATCCCAAGGAGGTGCCGAAAAGAAGAGGAACACATTGCACAATAAGGACATTAAAATTCCACTTGATTCTGCCTTTTGGAAATGTGGGATTTGCAGTTCGGATTGGGGTACTTGCCAAACTACAAATCCCAAAGAGGTGTCAAAAAGAAGAGAAACATATTGCACAATAAGAACATTATAATTCCACTTGATTCTGCCTTTTGGAAATGTGGGATTTGCAGTTTAGGAAGGTGTACTTAGATTTTTTTTTGGGAAACTACAGCTCCCAAGCTTTCATTGAGTATTTCAATGAGGAGAGAAACACCACATAATAAACAGCAGCATAACGCTATTTGATTCGGCTCTTTGGGAATGCAGGGATTTGCAGTTCGAGGAGGCATACTTAAAATTTTTGCCAAACTACAAATCCCAAGCTTCCATTGGATGTTTCTAAGTGGAAAGAAAGGGGCGAAGATCCCTCTTTTTTGTCAGAGGAGACACTAAAAATAAATAAAAACAAATGGGAAAGGAATGGGGAAAACAGCAGGGAAGGAAACTATAATATTAAAAGGAAGAACAGATTGAAGGGGAGTTTCTGGGAAGCGAAAGAGGTCAGGTCAAGAATGTTTTCATCTTTCTGTCTCCTCTATTTATGCGCTTTTTAAAATTATTTTTCCATCCAAATGTGGGAAAGGAACCTTTCTGATGCACTCCAGCCGATGCTGGCATAACATTAGCATCTTCAATGGAAAAAATATACTGTATATACTCGAGTATAAGCCTAGTTTTTCAGCCCTTTTTTAAGACTGAAAAAGCCCCCCTCGGCTTATACTTGGGTGAGGGTCCTGATTGGCTTATATTTGGGTCAGCTTATACTCGAGAATATATGGTACATTTATTGTTTTTCTCTATTATTATTGGTATTATTACATTTATTTTACTCCATTATTATTATTATTATTATTATTATTATTATTATTATTATTATTATTCTCTATTATTGTTGCTACTATTACATTTATTTTACTCTATTTTTATTATTATTTATACATTTATTATTTCACTCTGTTCTTATTATTATATTTATTATTTTACTCTATTTATTACTACATGTATTATTTTCCTGTATTTATTATTATTATTATTATTATTATTATTATTATTATTATTATTACATGTATTATTTTACTCTATTATTATTAAAAGGATACATAAGCACATTTACATTGAAGAAGATGAGAATAATGATTGGATCAGAGTTGGACAGTCTTATCTTAAATTTGAGCTTGATGTAAATATTCAAAAACATTTCACCTACTGATGCCTCAGTTAATGTAATTTTATTGGTATCTATTAGACATGTCCAAAAAATCGTTTTGAATTGTATATCGGAATTATTTCAGATTGTTCTCACTTTTTGATACGCATTCCGAGACATTGTCTCACAGCGCAACCAGCAATGTAATTCAAACCATTGTTGGCCCATTCTCTAATTGTCTCTTAATGTTTCGTTAATTTTTCCCCCCCATAACATTTTTAAAATTTTTTTTAAAATTTGTTTCTGCAACCTACCTTGAATGGGAGCTTAGCGCAGCCTAACATGGCTGCCGCTCCCCGGCCAATCAGAAGCTTCCATGATGGACGCAAAGGTGGGGGATAACGTCCTCTGAGTCCACATGGAAGATTGCCATACAAGCCCAGTGTGTAGCGATTGCGCATGCGCGTCCGCCATTTTAGAAACATTTAGAATCATTACGAATTTTCGGAAATATCCGAAATTTTTGGGTGAAAAAATCGGAAATACTTTCTATATCGAAGCGCCAGTACCCCCTACTTTAGAAACAAGAATTGAAACATTTTTTTCATTGATCGGACATGCCTAGTATCTATTTTTATTTCTGAAATTTACCATCCTCGGCTTATACTGGAGTCTATGTTTAACCAGTTTTTTGTTGGTAAAATTAGGTGCCTCGGCTTATATTCGGGTCGGCTTATACTCGAGTATCAGTGCATCTTGTGATATATGGAAATATGTGGCTTCTTTATTTTTCTCGTTATTCGCTGTCATGGAGGCAGGGACTGAGACTTGGGTGAAGTTCTGGGTGAAAAGGAGGAGTGAAAATGAGGGAAGGAGGGTGCTGCGGGTTCGAGAGGTGAAAGATGAGCCATGACACCCCAGGAAGGATCTTGCGCAAAGCAACGCTTTCCGAAACCTGTGGTTATTGTTGGGGCTGCGGCACAAAGGGCTCAGGGGACTTCGAGGGCTGTGGCTTGCCAGTTAGCTGATGGTAGGTTGAGCCACTTGCAGTCTGTTCAAACACTTGGGAAACGTTTACGCACAAGGCCTTTGAGGCTGTTTTCGCTTTGCAATTGCAGCTATTGGTATTCGTAACTTCATTTTCCTCCCTAATGGGGACTCAAGGCAGCTTGCAAGTTCATATGATTCCATTTTATTATATGTGCCCGGCCACGCGTTGCTGTGGCATTGTCTAGTGGTGTTGGTGAGAAATTGTTGAGGTAGTGGTGGTATTGAATGTCTGTTGTATGGTTGTCTTTATGTTTAGTATGCACACTGAAGTGGATTATATGGCAGTGTGGAGTCAAGATAATCCAGTTCAAAGCAGATAATATAAGATTCTAAATGGGTTATATAGATGTGTGGAAGGGCCTTGAGTCTACACTGCCATATAATCCAGTTCAAATCTGATAATCTGTGGAAGAGGCCTAAGTGAGGTCTAACTCTGCCTGTCCCCTGGGCTGAGTAGGTTGCTAGGAGACCAAGTGGGCGGAGAGTAGCCTTCAAACTGGCAGCAATTGGATAAAAACTATTATTCCTCTCCCTGTAATTAGGACTTTATTTTTCTTTTCTTTTTGTTGTATCAACCTAGAGCCATGAATGATGGGTTGTATTGTCAAATTTTGAGGTTGGGGGGTCTGTAGTTTTGTTGTTTTGTCCGCTGCCCTGATGCCATCACTCTTTTATATATATAGAAGACTAGCTTGAGAACCCAGCGGTGCCCGGGTTATTTGAAAAAAACATTATTTGTATTTGAATGTTAAGTATTCTAAGTTTGGAGTGGGTGAACTACAATTCCCAGAATCGTGGGTCAATCCTCCCCAAACCCTACCGTATTCAAAGTTGGCCATTTTGGATCCGTGTCCCAAGTGTGGTCCAGATCTGTCGTTGGCTGGTCATCGCCTGGCTGCAGTTCTCTCTGGATGGGGGTGAACTACTACAACTCCCATTTTCCTGGGGCAATTGTCCCAAAACATTTATCAGTATCCACAGTAGGCTATATTGAGTCTGTGTGCCAAGTGTGGTCCACATCTGTCATTGCCTGGGTTCCGTGGTCTTTGGATGCAGGTGAACTACAACTCCCAAAAGCAAGGCCCATTCCCACAAACCCCTGCAGTATCTTCAGTTTGTCATGAGGTTTCTCTGTGCAAATTTTGGTCCCGGTCCATTGTTGGTGGGGGTCACTGTTTCTCTGGATGCAGGTGAACTATAACTCCCTTTTCTCCAAACTTGTCCAATATGTTGTATTGGTTATGGGGGCTCTTTGTGCCAAGTTTGGTCCAGGTCCATCATCGGTGGGGTTCGATTGTAGGTGAACTATAAATCCCAGTACCGACTACTCCCAAATGTCCAGGCCAATTCCCCTCAAAACCCACCAGTATTCAAATCTGGACATATCTGGTATGCATGGCAAGTTTGGTCCAGACCCATCATTGTTTGGGTTCATAGCGTTCTGGGTGTAGGTGAACTACAACTCCTCTACATTCTCCAGTAGGAGTCACGGTGCTCTGACTTGATGCAGGGTGAACTACAACTTCCACTATGTGGAGTCAATGCCTCAAACTCCTCCAATAAGTTTAGTTGCTGCTCAGTTCTGGTGTGTTTGTTATGCAGACAGATTGGAAAGGGAAGGGCAGTGGGTGGGGTCATGCAAATTCCAAACAAATGGAGAACGATCATCAAGTTTGCAGACAGGACCAAACTGGGAGGGATAGCCAACACTCCAGAAGACAGGAGCAGAATTCAAAAGAATCTTAACAAATTAGAGATGGGCCGAAACTAACAAAATGAAGTTCAACAGGGACAAATGCAAGATACTTCACTTCGGCAGAAAAAATGGAAATCAAAGATACAGAATGGGGGACGATGCCTGTACATGCGAAAAAGATCTTGGAGTTCTTGTGGACAACAAATTAAACATGAGCCAACAATGTGATGCGACAGCTAAAAAAGCCAACGGGATTCTGGCCTTCATACATTTATTTATTTATTTCCGGTATTTCTACCCCGCCCTTCTCCCCTGGGGGACTCAGGGCGGCTTACAAATTGGCAACACGGTGCCATCACATCAACAATACAATACAAAAGGCATTAAAAACTAAAAACATTTAAAACATCATAAAAACCAATATACGATAATAAAACATTACCATGCACCGAGGTAATGTCCTTTCATTCACTAGACCTTGTTAATCCGGAGTCTTAAAAACCGACCGTGCCAAGCTCGAAAGTTCATTCATTGAACGCTTGAGCACATAGCCAGGTCTTTAGTTTTCTTCTGAACCCTAGAAGGGAAGGAGCCTGGCGGATGTCACTAGGGAGGGAGTTCCACAGCCAAGGAGCCACCACCGAGAAGGCCCTGTCTCTCGTCCCCACCAGCCGTGCCTGTGAAGCAGGTGGGATCGAGAGCAGGGCCTCCCCAGATGATCTTAAAGTTCTTATGGGCTCATAGGAGAATAAAGAGGGGTATAGCATCTAGATCCAGGGAAGTCATGCTCCCCCTCTATTCGGCCTTGGTCAGACCACACCTGGAATCACACTGTGTCCAATTCTGGGCACCGCAACTGAAGGGAGATGTTGACAAGCTGGAAAGCGACCAGAGGAGGGCAACTAAAATGATCAAAGGTCTGGAGAACAAACCCTATGAGGAGTGGCTTAAAGAACTGGGCATGTTTAGCCTGCAGAAGAGAAGGCTGAGAGGAGACATGATAGCCATGCACAAATACATGAGGGGAAGTCATACCATGTTTCCCCAAAAATAAGACAGTGTCTTATATTAATTTTTGCTCCCAAAGATGCGCTAGGTCTTATTTTCAGGGGATGTCTTATTTTTCCATGAAGAAGAATTCACATTTATTGTTGAACAAAAAAATTGAACATTTATCATGTACTGTACAGTAGTTATCATCACAAAGCAGCATAACCAGACAAACTGTGAATCCTATCAAAAATTTCTTGTTACAGTAGAGTCTCACTTATGCAACATTCGCTTATCCAACGTTCTGGATTATCCAACGCATTTTTGTAGTCAATGTTTTCAATACATCGTGATATTTTGGTGCTAAATTTGTAAATACAGTAATTACTACATAGCATTACTGCATATTGAACTACTTTTTCTGCCAAATTTGTTGTATAACATGATGTTTTGGTGCTTAATTTGTAAAATCATAACCTAATTTGGTGTTTAATAGGCTTCTTATTAATCTCTCCTTATTATCCAACATATTCGCTTTTCCAACGTTCTGCCGGCCCGTTTATGTTGGATAAGTGAGAATCTACTGTACTACCAATATTTCTATGTACAGCAATATATGGTACTAGCTGTGCCCGGCCACGCGTTGCTGTGGCGAAGTCTGGTGGTATGGGAAATAAAGTATTGAGGAATTGGTGGTCGTTAAGGTAAAGGGTAAAGGTTTTCCCCTGACATTAAGTTCAGTGGGTTATATAGTTGTGTGGAACTGCCATATAATCCAGTTAAAATCAGATAATCTATATTTTATAGGCAGTGTGGAAGAGGCCTAAGTGAGGCCTAACTCTGCCTGTCCCCTGGGCTGAGTGGGTTGCTAGGAGACCCAGTGGGTGGAGCTTAGCCTTCTAACTGGCAGCAATTGGATAAAAACAATTCTTCCTCTCCCTCTAATTAGGACTTTATTTTTCTTTTCTTTTTTGTTGTATGAACGTAGAGGCATGGATGAGGGGTTGTGCTGCCGAGTTTACTGTTTCTGGGATGTGTCGTTTTGTTATTTTGTCCTAGGCCGAAATTTCATTACCCTTTTATATATATAGATGTACATTTACCGATTCTGCATGCTCTGGTGTTCTGTTCGGCGGGCATGCTTCCAAACAAAAACTTTGCTAGGTCTTACTTTTGGGGGAGGCTTTATATTTAGCAATTCAGCAAAACCTCTACTAGGTCTTATTTTCTGGGGATGTCTTATTTTAGGGGAAATAGGGAGGGGGGAGCACGCTTGTTTTCTGCTGCCCTGCAATGCAATGGAGCAATGGCTTCAAACTACAGGGAAGGAGATTCAACTTGAACATCAGGAAGAACTTCCTCACTGTGAGAGAGAGCTGTTCAGCAGTGGAACTCTCTGCCACGGAGTGTGGTGGAGGCTCCTTCTTTAGAGGCTTTGAAGCAGAGGCTGGATGGCCATCTGTCGGGGGGGCTTTGAATGCGATTTCCTACTTCTTGGCAGAATGGGGTTGGACTGGATGGCCCATGAGGTCTCTTCCAACTCTACTATTCTATGATTCTATGATCTGTCGGGGGTGCTTTGAGTGAGATTTCCTTGCTTCTTGGCAGAATGGGGTTGGACTGGATGGCCCATGAGGTCTCAACGATTCTATGCTTCTACCCTGTTTCCCCTAAAATAAGACATCCCCAGAAAATAAGACCTAGTAGAAGTTTTGCTGAATTGCTAAATATAAGGCCTCCCCCGAAAGTAAGACCTAGCAAAGTTTTTGTTTGGAAGCAGGCCCGCCAAACAGAACAACAGAGCATGCAGGATTGGTAAATGTACGTACCATAGAGTGTTGTACATGGAAATATTGGTAATAACAAGAAATTCTTGATAGGATTCACAGTTTGTCTGGTTATGCCGGTTTGTGATGACAACTACTGTACAGTACAGGGGTCCCCAAACTTTTTAAGCTGAGGGCCAGATAACAATCCTTCAGACTGTTGAGGGGCCGGATTATCATTTGAAAAAAATGCAAACAAATTCTGATGCACACTGCATTTGTCTTATTTGTAGTGCAAAAACAACAACAACAACAACAACAACAACAATGAAAGAACAATACAATATTTAAAAATAAAAACTATTTTAACCAACATACAATTTTCAGGATTTCAATGGGAAGTGTGGTCCTGCTTCTGACCAATGAGATATTCAAGTTAATTAAGGTTGTTGTTGTTGTTGTTGTTGTTGTTGTTGTTGTGTGCCTTTCAGACTTTGGGCGAGCCTAAGTCTAAAATTTATTTATTTAATATTTATTTATTTACTGCATTTATTTACTACATTTGTATCACACCCTTCTCACCCCGAAGGGGACTCAGAGTGGCTTACAAATTATATGTACATACAATATATTATATTATTAGCATTGCACAATATTACCATTATATATTACTATATTGAACTATACCACTATACTGTAATATTATTAGTAATATTATATGTAATATAGAATATATAATTAATATTATTATGATATGGTATTATTATTAGTGTTATATTGTATTACATTATAATATTATTATCAATATTATATGTATATACAATACTAGCTGTGCCCGGCCACGCGTTGCTGTGGCGAAGTATGGTAGTATGGGAAATAAAGTATTGAGGTATTGGTGGTAGTTACAAGACAAGACAAGTTAAGGAACAGATTAAAGGTTTTCCCCTGACATTAAGTCCAGTCGTGTCTGACTCTGGGGGTTGGGGCTCATCTCCATTTCTAAGCCGAAGAGCCGGCGTTGTCCATAGACACCTCCAAGGTCATGTGGCCGGCATGACTGCATGGAGCACCGTTACCTTCTTGCTGGAGCAGTACCTATTCATCTGCTCTCATTTGCATGTTTTCGAACTTCTGGGTTGGCAGAAGCTGGGTCTTTAGATAATCTGTGGAAGTGGCCTAAGCGAAGCCTAACTCTGCCTGTCCCCTGGGCTGAGTCGGTTGCTAGGAGACCAAGTGGGCGGAGCTTAGACTTCTAACTAGCAGCAAATGGATAAAAACAATTATTCTTCGCCCTCTAATTAGGACTTTATTTTTCTTTTCTTTTTGTTGTATCAACCTAGAGCCGTGAATGATGGCTTGTGTTGTCAAATTTCGAGGTTGGGGGGCCTGTAGTTTTGTTGTTTTGTCCGCTGCCCTGATGCCATCACTCTTTTATATATATAGATATTATATTATAAAACTGAGGGTGGGGGCCAGGTAAATGACCTCGGAGGGCCGCATCCGGCCCCCGGGCCTTAGTTTGGGGACCCCTGGTACAGTATATAATAAATGTTCATTTTTTTTGTTCAATAATAAATGTGAATTCTTCTTCATGGAAAAAATAAGACATCCCCTGAAAATAAGACCTAGAGCATCTTTGGGAGCAAAAATGAATATAAGACACTGTCTTATTTTCGGGGAAACACGGTAGGAGAGGAGCCCTGCCTGGCGAGGAGCGTGGCCTCTTTCTCCTCCTCCTCCTCCTCCGCTTCCTTCCTCTCTTCTTACTCCTCCTCTTCGGTTCTGGTCCGCCCTCGTTCCTCCTTTTCCCGTCCGTCCGGAGCCTCCTCTCTTCAGTCAGTCGCCAGAGACACGCAGGGGCTTCTCCATGGCCAGCCCAAGCCTTCCTCCTCCTCCTCATCCTCTTCTCGTCTTCCTCTTCACCCTTCAAGCCTTGGTCGCCCCCGGAGGAGGTAAGGCACCGGACGCCACCAAAGAGACCCGACAATTGCCTCTCGGGGACGGGAAGCTTGCCCAGAAGAGGAGGAGACCCCAGGGACCCCATGAGCTCCCTCTAGGACCCTTTGGCCCCACATACTCAGGAAGATTCGTTGCCTTCTTTGCCATTTCCCCCAGGAAAAGGTTCTCTCAAGAGGAGCTTAGCCAGAAGGAGACCAAGGAGACCCTATGCTGCCCTTCTTGGCCATTTTTCCCCTGGAAAAAGTTGGTTCAACACCTGCTACAAGGAGACTTTATTTACTCAGAAGGAGATCTTATACAGTAGAGCAGGGGTCCTCAAACTTTTTAAGCTGAGGGCCAGATAACAATCCTTCAGACTGTTGAGGGGCCGGATTATCATTTGAAAAAAAAAAAATACAAATTCTGATGCACACTGCACATGTCTTATTTGTAGTGCAGAAACAACAACAACAAGAACAATGAAAGAACAATGCAATATTTAAAAATAAAAACAATTTTAACCAACATACATTGATCAGGATTTCAATGGGAAGTGTAGTCCTGCTTCTGGCCAATGAGGTAGTCAAGTTAATTAGGATTGTTGTTGTCGTCGTTGTTGTTGTTGTGTGCCTTCAAGTCATTTCAGACTTTGGGCGAGCCTAAGTCTAAAACGTATTTATTTATTATTTATTTATTTACTGCATTAATTTACTACGTTTGTATCACACCCTTCTCACCCCAAAGGGGACTCAGAGTGGCTTACAAATTATATGTACATACAATATATTATATTATTAGCATAGCACAATATTAGCATTATATATTACTATATTGAACGATACCACTATACTGTAATATTATTAGTAATTTTATATGTAATATAGAATATATAATTAATATTATTATATGGTGATACTATTAGTGTTGTATTACATTATAATATTATTATCAATATTATATGTATATACAATATATTATATTATAAAACCGAGGGCGGGGGCCAGGTAAATGACCTCGGAGGGCCGCATCCGGCCCCCGGGCCTTAGTTTGGGGACCCCTGCAGTAGAGTCTCACTTGTCCAACACTCACTTATCTAACGTTCTGGATTATCCAACGCATTTTTGTAGTCAATGTTTTCAATATACAGTAGAGTCTCACTTATCCAACGTAAACGGGCCGGCAGAACGTTGGATAAGCGAATATGTTGGATAATAAGGAGAGATTAAGGAGAAGCCTATTAAACACCAAATTAGGTTATGATTTTACAAATTAAGCACCAAAACATCATGTTATACAACAAATTTGGCAGAAAAAGTAGTTCAATACGCAGTAATGCTATGTAGTAATTACTGTATTTACAAATTTAGCACCAAAATATCACGATATATTGAAAACATTGACTACAAAAATGCGTTGGATAATCCAGAACGTTGGATAAGCGAGTGTTGGATAAGTGAGACTCGACTGTATCATGATATTTTGGTGCGAAATTCATAAATACAGTCATTACTACATAGCATTACTGCGTATTGAACTACTTTTTCTGCCAGATTTGTTGTATAACATGATGTTTTGGTGTTTAATTTGTAAAATCATAACTTAATTTGATGCTTAATAGGCTTCTCCTTAATCTCTCCTTATTATCCAACATATTCGCTTATCCAACTTTCTGCCGGCCCGTTTATGTTGGATAAGTGAGACTCTACTGTAGTTGCCTTGTTTCCCATTTTCCCAAGGAAAAGGTTAGCTCAAGGAGTGCTTTACCATAAGGAAACCCTATTTATTCAAAAGGAGACCACGGTTGTTGTATGTTTTCCGGGCTATCTGGCCATGTTCCAGAAGCATTCTCTCCTGACATTTCGCCCACATCTATGGCAGGCATCCTCAGAGGTTGTGAAGTACCTTATTATTATTACAGTAGAGTCTCACTTATCCAAGCTAAACGGGCCGGCAGAAGCTTGGATAAGCGAATATCTTGGATAATAAGGAGGGATTAAGGAAAAGCCTATTAAACATCCAATTAGGTTATGATTTTACAAATTAAGCACCAAAACATCATGTTATACAACAAATTTGACAGAAAAAGTAGTTCAATACGGAGTAATGTTATGTTGTAATTACTGTATTTATGAATTTAGCACCAAAATATCATGATATATTGAAAACATTGACTACAAAAATGGCTTGGATTATCCAGAGACTTGGATAAGCGAGGCTTGGATAAGTGAGACTCTACTGTATTATTATTTTACTAGCTGTGATCGGCCACGCGTTGCTGTGGCTAAGTCTGGTGGTATGGGAAATAAAGTATTGAGGAATTGGTGGTAGTTAACGTAAAGGATAAAGGTTTTCTCCTGACATTAAGTCCAGTCGTGTCTGACTCTGGGAGTTGGGGCTCATCTCCATTTCTAAGCCAAAGAGCCGGCGTTGTCCGTAGACTCCTCCAAGGTCATGTGTGGACGGAGCTTAGCCTTCTAACTGGCAGCAATTGGATAAAAACAAGCCTTCCTCTCCCTCTAATTAGGACTTTATTTTTCTTTTCTTTTTGTTGTATCAACCTTGAGGCGTGGATGATGGGTTGTGTTATCAAATTTTGAGGTTGGGGAGCCTTTAGTTTTGTTGTTTTGTCGGTCGCTGGGATTCCATCACTCTTTTATATATATAGAATTATGACACAGCAAACAAGATAGACATGCTGGATTTCGTATCACAAAATCACAAGTCGAACACTTCCCAAGTGTCTAGGACTGTGTGATGTATTGTCGGATGATGCGCGTAGATCCCAGGAGGGTGGCCTTTTGCAGTTGGCAGATTGTAATTTTGTCAATGTCTGTTGTTTCCAAATGCCGGCTGAGATCTTTTGGCACGGCACCCAGTGTGCCCATCACCACCGGGACCACCTGCACTGATTTCTGCCAGAGTCTTTGAAGTTCAATCTTGAGGTCCTGAGTTTTTCCTGTTGTTTTTCGTCAATGCGACTGTCACCTGGGATGGCGACATCAATGATCCAAACCTTTTTCTTTTCCACAACTGTGATGTCTGGTGTGTTGTGTTCCAGAACTTTGTCAGTCTGGATTCGGAAGTCCCACAGTATCTTTGCGTGCTCATTTTCCAATACTTTTGCAGGTTTGTGATCCCACCAGTTCTTTCCTGCTGGCAGGTGGTACTTGAAGCATAAGTTCCAATGAATCATTTGTGCCACATAGTTGTGCCTCTGTTTGTAGTCTGTCTGTGCAATTTTCTTACAGCAGCTGAGGATAGGATCAATGGTTTCGTCAGTTTCCTTGCACAGTCTGCATTTTGGGTCATCAGCTGATTTTTCGATCTTGGCCTTAATTGCATTTGTTCTGATGGCTTGCTCCTGGGCTGCAAAGATCAGGCCTTCTGTCTCCTTCTTCTTCTCCTCCTCCTCCTCCTCCTCCTCCTCCTCCTCCTCCTTCTTCTTCTTCTTCTTCTTCTTCTTCCTCTTCCTCTTCCTCTTCCTCTTCCTTCTATTATTATTATTATTATTATTATTATTATTATTATTATTATTATTATTATTATTATTGGGTTGTTCATTTTTCCAGCTGTCTGGCCATGTTCCAGAAGCATTCTCTCCTGATGTTTCGCCCACATCTATGGCAGGCATCCACCACCGGGACCACCTGCACTGATTTCTGCCAGAGTCTTTGAAGTTCAATCTTGAGGTCCTGAGTTTTTCCTGTTGTTTTTCGTCAATGCGACTGTCACCTGGGATGGCGACATCAATGATCCAAACCTTTTTCTTTTCCACAACTGTGATGTCTGGTGTGTTGTGTTCCAGAACTTTGTCAGTCTGGATTCGGAAGTCCCACAGTATCTTTGCGTGCTCATTTTCCAATACTTTTGCAGGTTTGTGATCCCACCAGTTCTTTGCTGCTGGCAGGTGGTACTTGAAGCATAAGTTCCAATGAATCATTTGTGCCACATAGTTGTGCCTCTGTTTGTAGTCTGTCTGTGCAATTTTCTTACAGCAGCTGAGGATAGGATCAATGGTTTCGTCAGTTTCCTTGCACAGTCTGCATTTTGGGTCATCAGCTGATTTTTCGATCTTGGCCTTAATTGCATTTGTTCTGATGGCTTGCTCCTGGGCTGCAAAGATCAGGCCTTCTGTCTCCTTCTTCTTCTCCTCCTCCTCCTCCTCCTCCTCCTCCTCCTCCTCCTCCTCCTCCTCCTCCTCCTCCTCCTCCTTCTTCTTCTTCCTCTTCCTCTTCCTCTTCCTCTTCCTCTTCCTCTTCCTTATATTATTATTATTATTATTATTATTATTATTATTATTATTATTATTATTGGGTTGTTCATTTTTCCAGCTGTCTGGCCATGTTCCAGAAGCATTCTCTCCTGATGTTTCGCCCACATCTATGGCAGGCATCCTCAAAGGTTGCCTGCCATAGATGTGGGCGAAACTTCAGGAGAGAATACTTCTAGAACATGACCATACAGCCCGGAAAACATACAACAACCCTGTGATCCCAGCCATGAAAGCCTTCGACAACAAAAAAAGAGACCCTTTCCCCCAGGAAAAAGTTGGCTCAAGGAGTGCTTAACCATAGGTAAAGGTTTCCCCTGACGTTAAGTCCAGTCGTGTCCGACTCTGGGGGTTGGTGCTCATCTCCATTTCTAAGCCGAAGAGCCGGCGTTGTCCGTAGACATCTCCAGGTCATGTGGCTGGCATGACTGCATGGAGCGCCGTTCCCTTCCCGCTGGAGCGGTACCTATTGATCTACTCACATTTGCATGTTTTCGAACTGCTAGGTTGGCAGGAGCTGGAGCAACAGCGGGCACTCATTCCGCTCCCGGGATTTGAATATGTTTTTGAATATTTACATAACGCCCAAATTTAAGATAACACTGTCCAACTCTGATCAAATCATTATTCTCATCTTCTTCAATGTAAATGTGCTTATGTATCCTTTTAATAATAATAGAGTAAAATAATACATGTAATAATAAATACAGGAAAATAATACATGTAATAATAAATAGAGTAAAAAAGTAAATGTAATAATAATAATAATAATAAGATTAGAGTGAAATAATAAATGTATTAATAATAATAAAAATAGAATAAAATAAATGTAATTGTAGCAACAAGAATAGAGAAAAATAATAAATGTAATAATACCAATAATAATAAATGTACCATATATTCTCGGGTATAAGCTGACCCAAATATAAGCTAACCAGGACCCGCACCCGAGTATAAACCAAGGGAGGCTTTTCAGTCTTAAAAAAAGGGCTGAAAAACTAGGCTTATACTCGAGTATATACAGTAATTGGCAATAATTGCATTGCTATGACATACTGTTGCAATCAGAATGTTTGTTTGCTTTTGTGTTTTTGCAACTAGATGGGTGTTTGTTTCATTGTATTCCCTGCCTTGTTTGCTTGGGAGAAGAGCAGGATATAAATAAAGCAATATTATGGATGGAGTAGTATAAACTGCCAGTTCTTGGTGCATCCACATTATCGAACTGACACAGTTTGGCACCACGTGAAGTGCCAATTGGGAATTGTAGGTTTGCCTTCTCTGCCAAAAAAATGCCAAACTACAGCTCTCAGGATTCTAAAATATTGAGCCATGGAACTGCATCAATTCTACAGTGTAGATGTACCAATCCTACCTGTTGTCTTATATGGGAAGATATAGTCTGAATTATTATTATTATTATTATTATTATTATTATTTGATAAACAAAAAATAATACACAACAGCAAACAAGATCACTATGCTGGCTATTGTATTGGATCACACATTGGACACTTCCCAAGTGTCTAGGATTATGTGATGTATGAGTGAATAATGCATGCAGATATTTTGTCAGCACCAATTGTTTTCAAATGCTGGCCAAGGTTTTTAGGCACTGCACTCAGTGTGCCGATCACCACTGGGACCACCTTGACTGGCTTGTGCCAGAGTCTTTGTAGTTCGATCTTTAGATCCTCGTATCGCGTCAGCTTTTCCAGTTGCTTCTTGTTGATTTTCCAGTTGCTTCTTGTCAATTATCATCATCATCATCATTATTATTATTATTATTATTATTATTATTATTATTATTTTTATTGGCTTACATGAGAAGATATATGGGAAGATATATGTTGGTTTATTTGGGAAGATATACAGTAATCCTTATTATTATTGGTTTATATGGAAAGATATAATAATAATAATAATAATAATTATTATTATTATTATTATTATTATTATTGGCTTACATGAGAAGATATATGGGAAGATATATGTTGGTTTATATGGGAAGTTATACAGTAATCCTTATTATTATTGGTTTATATGGAAAGATATTATTATTATTATTGGCAGCTTATATGGGAAGATATATGTTGATGTATATGGAAAGATGTAGTCATTATTATTATTATTATTGGCTTATATGGGAAAATATAATCATTATTATTACTATTATTATATATGGGAAGGTATATGTTGGCTTATATGTGAAGATATAGTCATTATTATTGTTTGCCCCCTTTTCATTGTATTCTTATGACACTGTATTGAGCTTCTTATTTGGGATACATGATATTATTATTTGGTCATTACGTGTTCTTTTGTGCGTAGACTATTGTGTTTGTTTGCATATGCTACAAATATACCGTATGTACTCGAGTATAAGCCGACCCGACTATAAGCCGAGGCACCCAATTTTACCACAAAAAACTGAGAAAACATTGACTCAAGTATAAGCCAAGAGCGATAAATCTCAGAAATAAAAATAGATAATAATAAAATTACATTTTTGAATATTTATATAAAACTGTAATTTAAGATAACACTGTCCAACTCTGATTAAATCCTTATTCTCAATTTTTTCAATGTAAATGTGCTTATGTATCCTTTTAATAATAATAATAGAGTAAAATAATAAATGTAATAATAATAATAAATACAGTAAAATAATAAATGTAATAATAGAGTAAATTAATAAATGTATTAACAATAATAAATACAGTAAAATAATAAATGCAATAACAACAATAATATCAGAACAATAATACATGTATTAATATTAATAATAAATAGATTAAAATAAATGGAATAGTAGCAATAATAAGTAGAGTAAAATGATAAATGTAACAATACCAATGATAATAGAGAAAAATAATAAATATACCATATATACTTGAGTATAAGCCGACCTGAATATAAACCCACCAGGACCCTCACCCGAGTATAAGCCGAGGAGGTTTTTTTTCAGTTCTAAAAAAGGGCTGAAAAACTAGGCTTATACTTGAGTATATACAGTACTAGTATTCTGGGATATTGTTCAACTACATCCTAAATGTGCCTGAGCCGAAAATCGTACCTTTCCAGCTTGAGTCATGGACTTTGAAAACGCTTTGGCTCAAACAAGACGTCAAAGATGGCATTGAAACCATAGTTGCGCCTGATATTGCAAGATCTGATAGTGTGTTTGTTTATGTGTGACGCCACAAAGGACATTTGTGTGTTTCCCTGTATCGATCCCAGTTGCACCATAGTGCATCGAGGTCACTAGGGGAAAAGCAACATGGACAAATATCCCGAAATGAGGCTAGGCTTGCAAACCTATCCCTCGATTAATGCAGATTGGCATCACTTTTGCTGCCATAGCTCCATGGTGTTTTATCCTAAGATGTTATTAAGTCAACAATAAGACTTTGTCTGGTTTTTATTTCTATTTGACATAATTGGCACTTAAGCTATAAATAGGAATAGTTTTTCCATAACACCTTCGTAAGTGTTGCCAAGTGTATTCGTTTATGTTAAAAACTATATTAATGTAGTGAATGAGAATACAAGTAGTGGATACCTTAAGTAAAGGATTCATTGCAATATATAGAGTAGAGTCTCACTTATCCAACATAAACGGGCCGGCAGAACGTTGGATAAGCGAATAGGTTGGATAATAAGGAGGTTCAATACGCAGTAATGCTATGTAGTAATTACTGTATTTATGAATTTAGCACCAAAATATCACGATGTATTGAAAACATTGACTACAAAAATGCGTTGGATAATCCAGAACGTTGGATGAGACTCTACTGTACTACTAGTAAACGTAAGAAATACGCAGTAATGCTATGTAGTATTTACTGTATTTACGAATTTAGCACCAAAATATCACGATGTATTGAAAACATTGACTACAAAAATGCGTTGGATAATCCAGAACGTTGGATAAGTGAGACTCTACTGTACTACTAGTAAACGTAAGAAATACGCAGTAATGCTATGTAGTATTTACTGTATTTACGAATTTAGCACCAAAATATCACGATGTATTGAAAACATTGACTACAAAAATGCGTTGGATAATCCAGAACGTTGGATGAGACTCTACTGTACTACTAGTAAACGTAAGAAATACGCAGTAATGCTATGTAGTATTTACTGTATTTATGAATTTAGCACCAAAATATCACGATGTATTGAAAACATTGACTACAAAAATGCGTTGGATAATCCAGAACGTTGGATGAGACTCTACTGTACTACTAGTAAACGTAAGAAATACGCAGTAATGCTATGTAGTATTTACTGTATTTATGAATTTAGCACCAAAATATCACGATGTATTGAAAACATTGACTACAAAAATGCGTTGGATAATCCAGAACGTTGGATGAGACTCTACTGTACTACTAGTAAACGTAAGAAATACGCAGTAATGCTATGTAGTATTTACTGTATTTACGAATTTAGCACCAAAATATCACGATGTATTGAAAACATTGACTACAAAAATGCGTTGGATAATCCAGAACGTTGGATAAGTGAGACTCTACTGTACTACTAGTAAACGTAAGAAATACGCAGTAATGCTATGTAGTATTTACTGTATTTACGAATTTAGCACCAAAATATCACGATGTATTGAAAACATTGACTACAAAAATGCGTTGGATAATCCAGAACGTTGGATGAGACTCTACTGTACTACTAGTAAACGTAAGAAATACGCAGTAATGCTATGTAGTATTTACTGTATTTATGAATTTAACACCAAAATATCACGATGTATTGAAAACATTGACTACAAAAATGCGTTGGATAATCCAGAACGTTGGATAAGTGAGACTCTACTGTACTACTAGTAAACGTAAGAAATACGCAGTAATGCTATGTAGTATTTACTGTATTTACGAATTTAGCACCAAAATATCATGATGTATTGAAAACATTGACTACAAAAATGCGTTGGATAATCCAGAACGTTGGATGAGACTCTACTGTACTACTAGTAAACGTAAGAAATACACAGTAATGCTATGTAGTATTTACTGTATTTACGAATTTAGCATCAAAATATCACGATGTATTGAAAACATTGACTACAAAAATGCGTTGGATAATCCAGAACGTTGGATAAGTGAGACTCTACTGTACTACTAGTAAACGTAAGAAATACGCAGTAATGCTATGTAGTATTTACTGTATTTACGAATTTAGCACCAAAATATCACGATGTATTGAAAACATTGACTACAAAAATGCGTTGGATAATCCAGAACGTTGGATAGGTGAGACTCTACTCTACTACTAGTAAACGTAAGCAATACGCAGTAATGCTATGTAGTAATTACTGTATTTACGAATTTAGCACCAAAATATCACGATGTATTGAAAACATTGACTACAAAAATGTGTTGGATAATCCAGAACGTTGGATGAGACTCTACTGTACTACTAGTAAACGTAAGAAATTCCATAGGGACGGGGCTATAATCTACCACTGTTTCTAGTCAAATCCAGTTTAGATTGATGTTAATACGACACCATAATCCCCTTCTTTTGCAGCTTGTATAACAAGTGCTTCTAAAAGGTGTTCATATAGAAGATAACTAGCTGTGCCCGGCCACGCGTTGCTGTGGCTTTTTTTTTAGTGATGTTGGTCAATCTACATTGGGTTTTATTTTTGTTGTGACCGTCAACAAAAATTATACAGTATTATTTATTCATTTATTACATTAAAGACATATGATAGGATATTACGCTATAACATATACGACTATTTCACAATATTAGTAGTAATATATATATATATATATATATATATATATATATATATATATATATTGTTTTGTTATTAGTATTATATTGTAGTGTATTATAATATTATTAGCAGTATTATATGTATATACAATGTATTGTATTATATATGTATTGTATTATTATATATATTAATATATTGCAAATTGGCCCCAGAGTACGGAATGGCCTTGTAGTTTCAAAGCTTGGGTGGTTCCGTGTGTTAGAGGGGGGGAATGCTTTGTTGGGAGGTGCTAGGTGGTCCTGATTGTTTCCTGGATGGAATTTGTGTGTTTTCAGACTGTTGTTGTTTATTTACTGTGCTGAGATGAGAGAGTGATGAGTACGGAATGGCCTTGTAGGTTCAAAGTGTGGGTGGTTTCCTGTGTGAAGGGGGGAATCCTTTGGTGGGAGGTGTTAGATGGCCCTGATTGTTTCCTGGATGGAATAGCTGTGTTTTTAGAGTGTTGATCTTTATTTACTGTCCTGAGATGATATTGTTGTGTATTATTGTACCACAGTAATTATTTCATATTACAGTAGAATCTCACCCAACATTTGTTTATGCAATGGAGTCTGCCTTTTAATAGTCAATGTTTTTGGAGTGAGTGTTTTTAATGTATTGTGATATTTTGGTGGTAAATTTGCAAATACAGTAATTACTACATAGCATTACTGCGCATGGAACTACTTTTTGTGTCAAATTTGTTGTATAACATGATGTTTTGGTGTTTAATTTGTATAATGATGACCTAATTCGATGTGTAATTGGTTTTCCTGAATCCCTTCTTATTATCCAACATATTTATTTATGCAACGTTCTGCCGGCTTGTTTATGTTGGATAAGTGAGATTCTAGTGTATATTTATAATGTGATATTATTTGTTTAGAAGTGGATTATATGAGGCGCCTTCTGTTATAACAATAATAATTATTATAGTCTTGAATGATTATCATTGTGATAAAAATAATAACTACTTATTATTAGTTGTTATTATATTGTTGAATGATTATCAATGTTATAATAATAATTATTAATTTGTGAATGATTATTACTATAATAATAATAATTTTCTATTATTACGATTTGTTAATACATTGTTGAATGATTGTCAGTGTTATAATAATAAGAACTGACTATTATTATGAATTATTATGTTCTCGAATGATTATCAGTATTATACTGATAATAAATTAGTATTATTATTGGTGATTATTACATTCTTAACTGATGATCAGTTATTATATTAATAATTATTACAGGGAAGGGAAAGGTGAGGGCGATAGGGTTTGAGAGGGGAAAAGGGGGCTTCTGAGGCATTGGAGGGGTTGTAATTTGTGGGTGAGAACAACAACAACAATAACAACAACAGAAAAGGGGGAAGCTCAGCCTGGGCCAACTTGGGCCTTCCCTTGACTTGTTTTGGGCGCCAACTTCCACCCTTCCTGGCCTGAGGCTCTTTCCTTTTCCCCATCAGCCGTTTAACCGGGTGAGGGGGAAAAGGAAGGGTCCTGAGGCCGGGAAGGGCGGGGGTTGGCGCCCCAAACAACTCGAGGGGAGGTCCAGGCCTGCTCGAGGGCCGTGCCCTCCTCTTCCCCCCTCACCTTGAAGAGCTTGAAGACCTCCGAGAAGAACCGAGAAGGGAGGAGGAGGAGAGAGGGTGAGGCGGGGGGGCTCCGCGGGGCCTTCCTCGCATTGGGGGGAGGGGAGAGGGGCGGGAGGAGGGGGCCTGGACGGCAACCGGGGCCCTCCATGGGCCCTGAGGGGGGGGGGAGATTGAGGGGGAGAGGGCAGAGAGCGACGTGAGGCCCGCACGCCTCCCAGCGCGGCCTCCTCCATCCCGCGCCCAGCAAGGAATCGGCCTCCCTGCCTTCCTTCCTTCAGCTCTGAGGCGAGGTGTGTGTGTGCGCGCGGGAAGGGATGGGGGGGTGCGCGCAGGCGCATATCGCCTGTTGCAGTTTTTGGCCGTTTGTGGCCCTGTGATTGTGTTTGTCATATAAATGTGTTGTATCTTACTGGAGCCGCGCGAGCGCCATAAAGGTTTGAAGCATGGTGTTTTTGCGCATGCGTACCTAGTTTTGGCATTTTTTGGTGTTGTGATAGTGTTTTATGTGTAAATTTGTTGTATCTTACTGGAGGCGGGGATGATGGATTGCGTTGCCAATTTTCGAGTTTGGGGGGGCTGTAGATTTGTTGTTTTGTCCATCGCCGTGATGCCATCACTCTTTTATATATATAGATGTTACATTACCAACATAGTACTTACATATTATATACCATACTTTCCTTTTTACATTTCACTGTAGATTATAGACATCTGCGTTTTGAGTTGTATCCTAAGAGTTGTCGTTTGGCTCCGATGCTCTTTGGCAGAGAAGACTTTTAATAAACTGACCTATTAATGAATTCCAGTGTGGGCTGTAGAATAAATTCTGCTATGGGGTGTTGGGAGTTGTAGTTCGGCAGGCTCTGGAGCCTTCCCTGCAAAAGAGAGTGAACTACAAATCCCAGCACTCTATAGCATGGAGTCACAGAAGTTAAAGTGGTGCCAAACTGAATTACTTCTGCAATACAGACACACCATAAACTAGGCTTTCGGGGAAAGTGGTGCTATTAAAGTGGTGCAATCCAGCTGGGATCACTTAAAATTGATTGCTGGTTTTAAATGAGTCCAATATGGTTCATGCCAATATACTTGAAATGGTACGATCCAGTTTCCCTAAATGACTTACCGTATATACTTGAGTATAAGCCGACCCGAATATAAGCTCAGGCACCTAATTTTACCACAGAAAAACTGGGAAAACACTGACTCCAGTATATGCCGAGATACCAATAAAATTACATTAATTGAGGCATCAATAGTTTAAATGTTTTTGAATCTTTACATCAAACTGTAATTTAAGATATGACTGTTCAACTCTGATTAAATCATTATTTTCATCTTCTTCAATGTAAATGTGCTTATGTATCCTTTTAATAATAACTAGCGGTGCCCAGCCACGCGTTGCTGTGGCGTTGTCTGGTGGTGTTGGTGAGAAATTGTTGAGGTAGTGGTGGTATTGAATGTCTGTTGTATGGTTGTCTTTATGTTTAGTATGCACACTGAAGTGGATTATATGGCAGTGTGGAGTCAAAATAATCCAATTCAAAGCAGATAATATAAGATTATAAATGGGTTATATAGCTGTGTGGAAGGGCCTTGAGTCTACACTGCCATATAGTCCAGTTAAAATCTGATAATCTGTGGAAGAGGCCTAAGTGAGGCCTAACTCTGCCTGTCCCCTGGGCTGAATAGGTTGCTAGGAGACCAAGTGGGCGGAGCTTAGCCTTCAAACTGGCAGCAATTGGATAAAAACTATTATTCCTCTCCCTGTAATTAGGACTTTATTTTTCTTTTCTTTTTGTTGTATCAACCTAGAGCCGTGAATGATGGGTTGTGTTGTCAAATTTTGAGGTTGAGGGGCCTGTTGATTTGTTGTTTTGTCCGCTGTCCTGATGCCATCACTCTTTTATATATATAGATAACAGTGAAATAATAAATGTAATAATAATAATAATAATAATAATAATAATAATAATAATAATAAATGTAATAATAAATAGAGTAAAAGAATAAATATATTAATATTAAAAATAGAGTAAAATAAATGTAAAAGTAACAACAATAATAGAATAAAATAATAAATGTAATAATAATAATTAGAGTAAAATAGTAAATGCAACAATACCAATAATAATAGAGAAAAATAATAAATATACCATATATACTTGAGTATAAGCCGACCTGAATATAAGCCCACCAGGACTCTCACCCGAGTATAAGCCAAGGAGGGTTTTTTTTTCAGTCCTAAAAAAGGGCTGAAAAACTAGGCTTATACTCAAGTATATACAGTAATTACATAAATGGGGAAGGAAGGGGCTCTTTCTTCACCAAGTTGCTTCAGAGTAGCACGAAAGCAACATCCGACGCTGCCAGGATCTTCCGATTCTTGGAGCTGGCTGAAAAAGCAAAACAAGCATGACTGTATGCAGTGCAATGGCATGCCGCACGTCATGCTCCCGTCCCTTGGGACATGGAGCGACATGCATAAACATGAAGAATGTCTTCACCGAGGCAAAGTAAACCATGCTCAGCTTTCCACATTTGGGCCTTTCCCAGATTATTATTTTGGATGTTCCAGTTGTATACTGAATGGTTGGGGAGACCACAGCTCCGTGGCAAACATTTTGCAAGGGTTCGGTCGTTGATATTTCCAGTTAAAGAGGATCTTGTGTAAACGAAGCTGGCAGAGAGACTGGATCTATACTGCCATATACAGTAGAGTCTCACTTAACCAACATAAACGGGCCGCCAGAACCTTGGATAAGTAAATATCTTGGATAATAAGGAAAAGCCTATTAAACATCAAATTAGGTTATGAAATGTTTCACGTTTTATTGATTAGCCCATCGGCCGTATCAAAACATTTAACACATAGACATACATACAACATACAACCCGCGGTAAAAAAAGAAGTTAAAATAAACAAGCTGTTAACAAGACCCCGTTCAGGTCAAATATCTGCATCACCTGCACAGTTTACCCCAATTGATTCCAGATATGCAATTCTCAGTTGTGTGGCTTTGAATAGGAAAAGGGCTGTTTTGTGTGTTATTTTAGGATTCTGGCCGGCCAACAAAAATGAAATTTTAATATGTGGGTCCCAGTGTGTTTTGTGAATAATGTATGGCCCGAGGCATTGGTGTCTCTCTTTCTTATACAATTCACAGCTGAACAAAACATGTGGGATATCCTCCACCTCTGATGCTCCACAAATACAAAATCGTTCGTTGTATGGAACTTGATTAAACCTTCCGTGTTTGACCATCGTATCCAGCTGCTCAAAACGGGCTCTGGTCAATACCCTCCTGAGGTGTTTAGGCATTTCTGTCTTTAGATACCTGGCTGTTTGGAAGGTATGTTTAAAACGGCTTAACCATTTCAATGAGCCAGCTTTACTCAGGGTAGCCATGTCTTTTTGGCCTTCTATATCCAGGACTCGTTGAGCCACTATTTTTGGGTCTAGTTCTTCTAAGAGATTTGGATACCGAATCGGAAGTCCACAACTACTAATGTATTTTGTCAGATGAACTAGCCAAGAGGACTGATGTTGATTTTCTATCTGCTCTAACAGGCACAGTTTTGGCAGTCTATCATTTGCCATGGCAATCAATTTTATCCAGTAGTTGTAGGCCCTGATTTTAGATAAGCCATTTGATTTTACAAATTAAGCACCAAAACATCATGTTATACAACAAATTTGACAGAAAAAGTAGTTCAATATGCAGTAATGCTATGTAGTAATAATAATAATAATAATACAGTAGAGTCTCACTTATCCAACATAAACGGGCTGGCAGATTGTTGGATAAGCGAATATGTTGGATAATAAGGAGGGATTAAGGAGAAGCCTATTAAACATCAAATTAGGTTATGCTTTTGCCAATTAAGCACCAAAACATCATGTTATACAACAAATTTGACAGAAAAAGCAGTTCAATACGCAGTAATGCTACATAGTAATAATAATAATAATACAGTAGACTCTCACTTATCGAACATAAACGGGCCGGCAGATTGTTGGATAAGCGAATATGTTGGATAATAAGGAGGGATTAAGGAAAAGCCTATTAAACATCAAATTAGGTTATGCTTTTGCCAATTAAGCACCAAAACATCATGTTATTCAACAAATTTGATAGAAAAAGTAGTTCAATACGCAGTATTGCTATGTAGTAATTACTGTATTTATGAATTTAGCACCAAAATATCACAATGTATTGAAAACATTGACTACAAAAATGCGTTGGATAATCCAGAACGTCGGCTAAGCGAATGTTGGATAAGTGAGACTGTACTGTAAAACTTTATATATATACTGCCCTATCTCCCGGATGGGGCGGTTTACAGTCATAAAAGCAAACACAAACATTACATAACAACATAATACACATTATTAAACAAAGTAAAATAATACAATTATAACAATAAATCACACTTACATGACCAGATCAAGGGGACGGGAACCATAAAACCAATATATTAAAATGTATCATTTTAGGCTAGGGAAATCTTGTGCAATATGTAGTAATTACTGTATTTATGAATTTAGCAACAAAATATCATGACATATTGAAAACATTGACTACAAAAATGCGTTGGATAATCCAGAACGTCGGCTAAGCGAATGTTGGTTAAGTGAGACTCTGCTGTATGTATAACACAATTTGAACTAGTATGTTGGTGCTAGTTCTTAATTCTGTGGTTGATTGATTTGTATGTTTTGTATACTTGTGTTCATTATTGTACTATGTTTAGTTGTTGTCTGGTTTTAAGTTATTGTATGGTTTCTTTTGCTATGTTTGGAAACCGCCCTGAGTCCCTTGAGGAGATAGGGCGGTATATAAATAAAGTTCCATTTTGTCTCCTTTGCGATCAGCTGGAGGCTATGCTAATTATATACACACAATATAATTTACAATCTATATATATAAAAGGGTAATGAAATTTCATCCTAGGACAAAACAACAAAACTACACATCCCAGAAACACTAAGCTTGGCAGCACAACCCCTCATCCATGCCTCTACGTTCATACAACAAAAAGAAAAGAAAAATAAAGTCCTAATTAGAGGGAGAGGAATAATTGTTTTTATCCAATTGCTGCCAGTTAGAAAGCTAAGCTCCACTCATTACGTTTCCTAGCAACCCACTCAGTCCAGGGGGCAGGCAGACTTAGGCCTCACTTAGGCCTCTTCGACACTGCCTATCAAATGCAGATTATCTGATTTTAACTGGATTATATGGCAGTGTAGACTCCAGGCCCTTCCACACAGCTATATAACCCATTTATAATGGACTTAATGTAAGGTAAAACCTTTACCCTTTATCTTAACTACCACCAGTTCCTCAATACGTTATTTCCCATACCACCATACTTCGCCACAGCAACGCGTGGCCGGGCACAGCTAGTAATATATAATAATATACCATATTGTACATACTTATAGGTAAAGGTTTCCCCTGATGTTAAGTCCACTCATGTCCGACTCTGGGGGTTGGTGCTTATCTCCATTTCTAAGCCGAAGAGCCGGCGTTGTCCATAGACACCTCCAAGGTCATGTGGCCATTGGCATGGCTGCATGGAGCGCCATTACCTTCCTGCCACAGCAGTACCTATAGATCTACTCACATTTGCATGTTTTCGAACTCCTAGGTTGGCAGGAGCTGGGGCTAACATCGGGCGCTCATTCCGCTCCTCGAATTTGAACCTGGGACCTTTTGTCCGCAAATTCAGCAGCTCAGCGCTTTAACACACTGTACCACCACATACATATAATTTTCATAATATTATATTGTAATACGATATAATACTAATAATACAATATAATAATAATAATATATTATATGTAATATTACTAATAATATTATATATATTGATATGGTACAATATAGTAATTTAATGCCAGTATTGTGCTATGCTAATAATATAATATTGTATGTAAATTTAATTTGTAAGCCTCTCTAAGTCCCGTTCGGGGTGAGAAGGGCGGGATATAAATGTAGTAAATACATAAATTATTATTATTATTATTGACACAAAGACACAGTATGACATAGCAAACGAGATATATATGCTAGATTTCGTTTCACAAAATCACAAGTCGAACACTTCCCAACCATTTAGGACTGTGTGATGTATTTTCGTATGATACGTGCAGATCCCAGTAAGGTGGCTTTTGCAGTTGGCAGATCGTAATTTTGTCAATGTCTATTGTTTCCAAATGCCGGCTGAGATCTTTTGGCACGGCACCCTGTGTGCCCATCACCACGGGGACCACCTGCACTGGTTTCTGCCAGAGTCTTTGAAGTTCAATCTTGAGGTCCTGATAGCAGCTGAGTTTTTCCTGTGGTTTGTCATCAATTCAACTATCACCTGGGATGCCGACATCAATAATCCAAACTTTTTTCTTTTCCACAACTGTGATGTCTGGTGTGTTGTGTTCCAGAACTTTGTCAGTCTGGATTCGGAAGTCCCACGGTATCTTTGCGTGCTCATTTTCCAATACTTTTGCAGGTTTGTGATCCCACCAGTTCTTTGCTGCTGGAAGGTGGTACTTGAGGCATAAGTTCCAATAAATCATTTGGGCCACATAGTTGTGCCTCTGTTTGTAGTCTGTCTGTGCAATTTTCTTACAGCAGCTGAGGATATGATCAATGGTTTCGTCAGCTTCCTTGCAGAGTCTGCATTTTGGGTCATCAGCTGATATTTCGATCTTGGCCTTAATTGCATTTCTTCTGATGGCTTGCTCCTGGGCTGCAAGGATCAGGCCTTCTGTCTCCTTCTTCAGGGTCCCATTCGTGAGCCAGAGCCAGGTCTTCTCCTTATCAGCTTTTCCTTCAATTTTGTCAAGGAACTTTCCATGCAATGTTTTGTTGTGCCAGCTGTGAGTTCTAGTTTGTAGTGTGGTTTTCTTGTACTGATTCTTTGTCTGTTGTGCTTTGAGGAGTTTCTGACTTTTGACTTCAATCAAAGCAGGTTCTTCACTTTGCTTTACATATTCTGCCAGGGCATGTTCTTCTTCTTTGACTGCTTGTTTTACTTGTAAGAGTCCTCTGCCCCCTGATCTTCTAGGCAGATATAGCCGGTCAACATCACTGTGAGGGTATTTGGAGAAGCCCTAAATGTTTTCCCCTATTGCGCTCCACTTTACACTGGAGATCTTGTGCCTATTGGTCTCCTTTTTGAACCAGAGCAAATGTGGAGCGTTTTGACCATGGCACCAGAATTGTGCAATGACGTCTCGCCCATATCGTCCTTTGATTTCGCCCCTGATTCTAAATGGACCCTATTTACCTGAATCTAATGCTCACCTTTTGGGGCTAAATCACCACACGAAAATTAGGGTGTGTATTAGATTTGCGTCATACGGTAATCTTAGTGCCGAGCCAGAGCAAAATGGGAAGCTGCTCTAGGAACACCTAGAGCTCCTATTTGATGGACGTCATCTCGAATGTAATTGCCATGATGATTCAATGATATGTAACCTAGTGTAACGTAGTTCAAATTGCATTAACTGGCAGTGTAGATCCATCATCCAGCCTCAGTCTCCAGATCAGCCTTGATCTGAGCCGGACTAGGAAGGAACTCCATGGGAGCTACAAAGCAAGGCTTCTGATTCCGAACTCTTTTCTCAGCCTTTTGTGTTTAAAATGCCACATAAACACATAGGGTTGTAATGTTTCCCAGTTCAAGCTCTGAGTCACTCTGAAAGGGCCTCTGAGTCATCCTTGTTCTCCTCCTCCTCCCCTTCCTTTCTTGATCTTTTGAGGTGATAACATTCCCTGGCTTTCAGAGCTCTTGCCTTCCCAGAAGAGCCTCATCTACGAGTCAGATTGATGTAATGCGCTGGACTATGAGGCCAAGGTCCAGAGTGCGAATCCTTGCTGGGCCATAGAATCCAGAGGGAGGCAAACTGAACACAGCTTTCCAAGAAAACCCTGCGATTGAGTCACCATTGTTTGGCAGCACCATGAAGGCATATCACATTAGAATCCTGGAGTCGGAAGGGATTTCTAAACGCCATCCAGTCCAACCCCATTCTGCCAGGCAAGAAAACACCATAATAATAATAATAATAATAATAATAATAATAATAATAATAATAATAATAATAATCTGTTTTGAGTGAAGTCAAAAATCAGAAACTCCTCAAAGCACAGCAGACAAAAAAAACCAGTACAAGAAAACCGCACTACAAACTAGAGCTGACAGCTGGCACAACAAAACATTGCATGGAAGGTTCCTTGACAAAACTGAAGGAAAAGCTGACAAGGATAGGACTTGGCTCTGGCTCACGAATGGGACCCTGAAGAAGGAGACAGAAGGCCTGATCCTTGCAGCCCAGGAGAACAAAGCCATCAGAACAAAGGCAATTAAGGCCAAAATCGAAAAATCAGCTGATGACCCAAAGTGCAGACTGTGCAAGGAAACCGATGAAACCATTGATCATATCCTCAGCTGCTGTAAGAAAATCGCACAGACAAACTACAAACAGAGGCACAACTATGTGGCCCAAATGATTCATTGGAACTTATGCCTCAAGTACCACCTCCCAGCAGTAAAGAACTGGTGGGATCACAAACCTGCAAAAGTATTGGGAAATCAGCACGCAAAGATACTGTGGGACTTCTAAATCCAGACTGACAAAGTTCTGGAACCCAACACACCAGACCTCACAGTTGTGGAAAAGAAAAAGGTTTGGATCATTGATGTCGCCATCCCAGGTGACAGTCGCATTGACGAAAAACAACAGGAAAAAGTCAGCCGCTCTCAGGACCTCAAGATTGAACTTCAAAGACTCTGGCAGAAACCAGTGCAGGTGGTCCCGGTGGTGATGGGCACATTGGGTGCCGTGCCAAAAGATCTCAGCCGGCATTTGGAAACAATAGACATTGGCAAAATTATGATCTGTCAATTGCAAAAGGCCACCCGACTGGGATCTGCACGCATCATCCGAAAATACATCACACAGTCCTAGACACTTGGGAAGTGTTCGACTTGGGATTTTGTGATACGAAATCCAGCATATCTATCTTGTTTGCTGTGTCATACAATGTCGTTGTGTCAATAATAATAACAACAACAACAATTTTATTTTTCTATCCCGCCTCCATTTCCCTGCAAGGACTCAGGGCAGCTAACACAGGCCCTAGCCCAGAAACAAATACAACACAATAAAACCAGATAGAACAGCATCATCAACTAAATAAAAACATAATAAAATCAATACAATGCAATAGCAATACAATACAGCAAGAACCCCCGGTGGTGTAGTGGATTACAGCCTTGTGACTTGAAGGTTGGGTTGCTGATCTGAAAGCTGCCAGGTTTGAATCCCACCCGGGGAGAGTGCGGATGAGCTCCCTCTATCAGCTCCAGCTCCATGCGGGAACATGAGAGAAGCCTCCCACAAGGATGGTAAAAACATCAAAACATCTGGGCGTCCCATGGGCAACGTCCTTGCAGAAGGCCAATTCTCTCACTCCAGAAGCGACTTGCAGTTGACTTGTCGCTTCTGACACTTACAAAAAATCCAATACGCAGTAAAAACCAATTTAGGCATGGAATAAGGACATTCCACCAAAGCATCCCGACAGATGACCATCCAGCCTCTGCTTCAGAGCCTCCAAAGGAGGAGATTTCACCAGACTTTGAGGCAGTGTATTTCACCATTGAGCAGCTCAGGATGTTCTTCCTAATGTTCGGAGAATCTCCTTCCCTGTGCTTTGAACCCATGGCTCCTTTGAGTCCCACTCTCCTGCTCCCTCTCATGTCTTCTCTTAACTTTCTCTGCTGAGGTTAAACAGATCCAGCTCTTTAAGCCGCTCCTCAGAGGGATTATTCCTGGTCTCCAGACCTTTGATCATTACGGCATAACATGAGTATAGGGTTGCCCTTGGGCTTGAATGAATCCCCTCCTTGGGTGCCTTCCTCCTTTCAGCAAAGCTTTCTGCTTCTTGTTCTTATGACTAATCTTGGCTTCCTTCCTCTGGAGAGATGTTTGTTTCTTTTGCGTTGGGCTTTTAAAAATAAAACCGGGGAACTTTGGCGGGATCAGCGGCCCCTTAGGCTTTCTTGTTGTGTTGTCTTCAACGCGCTTCTGGATTTATGGCGACTCGATAATGTCTCTCTCCAAAGATCTCATTAAGGGTTTCCATGACAGAATCGAACCCTGGTCTCCAGAATCTCAGGAGGCGTCTACATTGTTGAATCAATGTGCAGGTTTTGTTTTTTTTTAGAAATACTCTTTATTGTGATTTTACAATTACAGTAGAGTCTCACTTATCCAAGCTAAACGGGCCGGCAGAAGCTTGGATAAGCGAATATCTTGGATAATAAGGAGGGATTAAGGAAACGCCTATTAAACATTAAATTAGGTTATGATTTTACAAATTAGGCACCAAAACATCATGTTATACAACAAATTTGACAGAAAAAGTAATTCAATACGCAGTAACGTTATGTTGTAATTACTGTATTTACGAATTTAGCACCAAAATATCATGATATATTGAAAACATTGACTACAAAAATGGCTTGGATAATCCAGAAGCTTGGCTAAGCAAGGCTTGGATAAGTGAGACTCTACTGTATTTAAAACCAGCAAGTTAAAAGAAAACAGAGAGAAGAAAAAAAAAAGAAAATAAAAAAATTGTGTTTATTAGAAAGGTAAAAAGTGCTTGAAAGTACTCCGTGGATAAAGATAGAAAGACATTTAAAAAATAAAATAAAATAAAATAAAAAGAAAGAGATAGAAAGAAACAAATCTGGTTTCCTTTTGCGTTGACTTCCTGGGACTGTTCCATAGGGTTTCTCTCCTTTTCCTTCGTCCATGTCTACTTCTTAACTTTTTCTTCTCCTGACTTCTTCCCGTGTTCTTGAATCCTTGGGTCTCGTCACTATCTTCTTTTCTATTCATTTGATTTCTAATTCTCTAATTTTCTACACTCCGTTATATTCCAATATCTCTTATTTTATATTTTATTTATTTACAAATTTAGATTTTGGGTTTATATCAATGTTTTGTAATTTTTCTTTTTTAAATATTCTGATACTCCACCAGTCTGTTTCTTTCAGTTAAACTGGTGTCATACTGCATTCATTCTACAATGCGAATGCATTAAAAAGTCACAAGATGGTGAAAAAAGATTTGAAAGAAGTAACACGGTTACAATATCTTCAGATAAGAGAACACTTTCATTCGGACCGAAAATTAGGCTTCGGGGAAAAGTGGGATTTTTGGGAGAGTATACTAAAGTCGGGAAAAAAATTACCGTATATACTCGAGTATAAGCTGAGGCACCTAATTTTACCACAAAAAAACTGGGAAAACATTGACTCCAGTATAAGCCGAGGGTGGTAAATTTCCAAAATAGAAATAGATACCAATAAAATTACATTAATTGAGGCATCAGTAATTAAATGTTTTTGAATATTTACATCAAATTTAAGATAAGACTGTCCAACTCTGATCAAATCATTATCCTCATCTTCTTCAATGTAAATGTGCTTATGTATCCTTTTAATAATAATAGAGTGAAATAATACATGTAATAATAATAAATGGAGTAAAATAATAAATGCAATAATAATAATAAGAAGAAGAAGAAGAAGAAGAAGAAGAAGATCAGAGTGAAATAATAAATGTATTAATAATAATAATAATAATAATAAAAATAAAAATAGAGTAAAGTAAATGTAATAATAGCAACATAATAGAGAAAAATAATAAATGTAGTAATACCAATAATAATAGAGACAAATAATAAATGTACCATATATTCTGCTCACCAGCCTGTGCCACAGCCTGGAGTTGGTTAAAATTGTTTTTATTTTTAAAAATTGTATTTTTCTTTCGTTGTTGTTGTTGTTGTTTTTGCACTACAAATAAGACATATGAAGTGTGCATAGGAATTTGTTCGGGTTTTTTTTTTTTTAATGATAATTCGGCCCCTCAACAGTCTGAAGGATTGTGGACCGGCCCTCTGCTTTAAAAGTTTGAGGACCCCAGCTTTAAAGAATCAGAATGCCTCTTTCTTTTCTCCTTTCGCAGAAGGTGCAACTGTCCTCCCTCGCCTCTCCGATGTCCATTATGAGATCCGGGAAGAGCTCTGCCAGCTGACGGCCTCGTGGGCTCCCGTGCCGCCCTCGAGCGATTCCTGCGTCATAACCTATGAGAGTGACATAGACGTAGACGGCGAAGGGTTCATCGGCGTAAGCTTTGTATTTCTGGGAATTTGGGGTGGGAATGGAAATATGGCCATTTATGATGGAAATTACCCTATTCACTCGAGTCTAATCCTCACCGTTTTGGGGTAAATGGCCTGGCCAAAATTAGAGTGCAAATAATAATAATGATAATAATAATAATATACAAATAATAATAATAATAATAATAATAATAATAATAATAGAGTAAAACAAAAAACCAGTACAAGAAAACTGCACTACAAACTAGAGCTGACAGCTGGCACAACAAAACACTGCATGGAAAGTTCCTTGACAAAATTGAAGGAAAAGCTGATAAGGAGAAGACCTGGCTCTGGCTCACGAATGGGACCCTGAAGAAGGAGACATTTGGAAACAATAGACATTGACAAAATTACGATCTGCCAAGTGTTCGACTTGTGGTTTTGTGAAACGAAATCCAGCATATCTATATTGTTTGCTGTGTCATACAACGTCGTTGTGTCAATAATAATACAAATAATACAAATAATAATAATAATAATAATAATAGAGTAAAATAATAAATGCATTACAGTAGAGTCTCACTTATCCAACACTCACTTATCCAACGTTCTGGATTATCCAATGCATTTTTGTAGTCAATCCAGAACGTTGGATAAGCGAGTGTTGGATAAGTGAGACTCTACTGTATTTGTATCCCTCTTAATTGTGACGCAAAACATATATTAAAAGTTGCAATCGTATGCACATTTAGAGTGTAGAATGAACGCACTTTGACTTCCCTTTGCCACGGTACAATGCTGAGTCCTGGGATTTGTAGTTTTGCAAGGTTTTTTTTTTAGTCTTCCTCCCAGGATCCTGAAACATTGAGCTACAGTGGTGTCCAGCCGCATCAATTCTACAAAGTAGATGCATTGTAGCATTGTCTCCAAACAAATTGCGGCTGGTCTTATTAGTTTCCTGTGCTGTGATGGACTCTCTCGTGAGGTTTGGGCTCCTGGGATTCCGGTTCGCGTTGCCTCGTCTTTCCTCCCAAAAGAGCTGATGGCTTTTCCTCTTCTTTCAAACTTAGCCGTGGGATCGAACGCCTTCCCGGACCGTACTGGTGCCCCTGGGGAATCAGAACAGACTGATATTCAAAGCTCGAGCGACGTGTAACAATAATAATACGTTTGCAGGCGAATGGTTTGAGCTCCCAATTCGACAAAACGGTGAGTTCCTACTTCTGGTTTGTGTCCAAATTGGGCATCCGCTTTTAAAAACCTATCCTATTGTAGCCTTCTCCCAAAATACCTCTCTAGATGATCATCTGTCATTCCTAGCACATAAAAACTCTGGTCTCTTCTTAAATGTAGCCTTGACAATACAGTAGAGTCTCACTTATCCAACATTCTGGATTATCCAACACATTTTTGTAGTCAATGTTTTCAATACATCGTGATATTTTGGTGCTAAATTCGTAAATACAGTAATTACAACATAACATTACTGCGTATTGAAATACTTTTTCTGCCAAATTTGTTGTATAACCTGATGTTTTGGTGCTTAATTTGTAAAATCATAACCTGATTTGATGTTTAATAGGCTTTTCCTTAATGCCTCCTTATTATCCAACATATTCGCTTATCCAACATTCTGCCGACCCGTTTATGTTGGATAAGTGAGACTCTACTGTATTGTCTGCCATCAGATGTACCATATATACTCGAATATAAGCCGAGGCACCTAATTTTACCACACAAAAAAAAAACTAGGAAAACATTGACTCCAGTATAAGCCAAAGGTGGTAAATTTCACAAATAAAAATCGATACAGTAGAGTCTCACTTATCCAACATAAACGGGTCGGCAGAATGTTGGATAAGCGAATATCTTGGATAATAAGGAGGGAATAAGGAAAAGCCTATTAAACATCAAATTAGGTTATGATTTTACAAATTAAGCACCAAAACATCATGTTATACAACAAATTTGACAGAAAAAGTAGTTCGATATGCAGTAATGCTATGTGGAACAATTTCTCTGTCTCTATCTATCTATCTATCTATCTATCTATCATCTATCAAGGGGAGTGGACTGGATGACCCTTAGACGGATCTGCCTGTCTTTCCGTCTGTCTATATAACCATCTATCTAAGAGGGTTGAGCCTTTGGGGTCTCTTCCACTTCTAGGAACCATCTCCCTGTCTCTATGTATCTATCATCTATCAAGGGGAGTGGACTGGATGATCCTTAGGGTCTCGTTCAACTAGAAGGATCTACCTGTCTTTCTGTCTGTCTGTCTGTCTGTCTGTCTATCTATCTATCTATCTATCTATCTATCTATCTATCTATCTATCTAGGGGGTTGGACTGGATGGCCTTTGGGGTCTCTTCCACTTCTAGGATCTATCTATATATCTCTATCTGTCTGTCTGTCTATCTATCTATCTATCTATCTATCTATCTATCTATCTATCTGTCTATCATCTATCTATCTTTCCTCCTATCTAGGGGGTTGGACTGAATGGCCTTTGGGGTCTCTTCTACTTTTAGGATCTATCTATCTATCATCTATCTATCTATCTATCTATCTATCTATCTATCTATCTATCTATCTATCTATCTATCTAGGGGGTTGGACTGGATGGCCTTTGGGGTCTCTTCCACTTTTAGGATCTATCTATCATCTATCTATCTATCTATCTATCTATCTATCTATCTATCTATCTAGGGGGTTGGACTGGATGGCCTTTGGGGTCTCTTCCACTTTTAGGATCTATCTATCATCTATCTATCTATCTATCTATCTATCTATCTATCTATCTATCTATCTATCTATCTATCTATCTATCTAGGGGGTTGGACTGAATGGCCTTTGGGGTCTCTTCTACTTTTAGGATCTATCTATCTATCATCTATCTATCTATCTATCTATCTATCTATCTATCTATCTATCTATCTAGGGGGTTGGACTGGATGGCCTTTGGGGTCTCTTCCACTTTTAGGATCTATCTATCATCTATCTATCTATCTATCTATCTATCTATCTATCTATCTATCTATCTATCTATCTAGGGGGTTGGACTGGATGGCCTTTGGGGTCTCTTCCACTTTTAGGATCTATCTATCATCTATCTATCTATCTATCTATCTATCTATCTATCTATCTATCTATCTATCTATCTATCTAGGGGGTTGGACTGGATGGCCTTTGGGGTCTCTTCCACTTTTAGGATCTATCTATCATCTATCTATCTATCTATCTATCTATCTATCTATCTATCTATCTATCTATCTATCTATCTATCTAGGGGGTTGGACTGAATGGCCTTTGAGGTCTCTTCCACTTTTGGGATCTATCTATCTATCTATCTATCTATCTATCTATCTATCTATCTATCTATCTATCTAGGGGGCTGGACTGGATGGCCTTTGAGGTCTCTTCCACTTTTGGGATCTATCTATCTATCTATCTATCTATCTATCTATCTATCTATCTAGGGGGCTGGACTGGATGGCCTTTGGGGTCTCTTCCACTTCTAGAATCTATCTCTCTATCTTACAAGGGGGTTGGATTGGATGGCCCATGGGGTCTCTTCCAACACTGTGATTCTTTGTTCCTCTGGGTCTTGCTTCTGAAGCTGCTGCCCCTCTTTCCCCAGGTACGGCAGGCACAGGGGCCAGAAATATCAGCTGCATTTGGCGCTACAAGGAGTCCATCCAGTGCTCCTGGCGGCGGGGAGAGAATGCGAGTCCTCACACCCTCTACAACCTGTCCTACTGGTGGTGTGTATCCGAACACAGAGACACAGATACGCAAACGCCATTGTCTCCAAAGTCAAGTAGAATATCGGAGAGGCTGCAGGGCTGCAGGGCTGATGAAATCCCATGCTTTTTTTCAATTTGGAAACCAGTCATTATTGCAGAAGAGCTAGTGTTTCATCACCTCCATGCTCTGCTTGAGTCATAGACACACTCGCATGGATGTCATCCCTTTGGCCCATAATAATAATAATAATAATAATAATAATAATAATAATAATAATAATAATAATCTTTATTTATACCCTGCCACCATCTCCCCAACGGGGACTCGGGGCGGCTTACGTGGGGCCATGCCCAGAACAATACAATATAACAAAATATAAATAAAACAACAAATCATAATGCATTAAACAATACAATAAAAGAAAATATACACTACAATAAACAAAATCAAAAGAACAGTAGAACAATAAAACCCATTGCACTTCCAAAATCATTTCCAAGTGGAATCAAACGGCATTCCGCAGTGTAGATTGTTAATGTGGGATTTGTGTATTGATAGTGTTTAAATGCAATTTGTGCCATGCTTGTATTGCAACTGATTGCGTCATCCAGAATGTACCATAATATGGAAAGAGTTAGTTGCCAAGAAGCTATGATGTCCTTGATGTGTGGCTGGAACTAGGGAGTATCCAGACACAAGTGTTTGTGCATACCGATTGCGTCAGTTCAGTTGAGTTCTGTCTGCCTAGAGTTCAAGTCAAGTTCTGTTGAAGAACAGAACAGTCCTGTGTTCATCTGTCATCTGCAAGTCTGTTTGTGTTGATTACTGCTGCATACAGTAAAACTTTGTAAATAGTTTTACCAACATCTCTGAGTGTCTCTTCGTTCTGAGCTCCACTGCTTCCATCCAACTACTGCTGTGCTGCAAATACTCTGAAATAGATGTCCTCCTGTGTTTTTCTCTGTGTGTGTGTGCCTGAATATTCAGGGTCTGCTGACCGCCACCCCATTTTCTTATTTATTGCCCATCCAAGGTCTCCAGAACTGAGGAGTTGTACCAATTACACTAAAGAAGGCGATGTCTTTCGATGCACTTTCCATTTTGACGCCGTGTTGGTCGAGTCTTTTGCAATCTCCATCCGCGGCAATTCGGACGAGGTTCAGACCGTGTGCCTGGTCACAAAGTATAGCATTGAAGAAAGTAAGTCGGGCTGTGTGTGCGTTTTTAAAGGCCTTCCTGAGTTTCAAACTGTTGTCGGGAAGAGATTTCATATCCCCCAGGTGTTGTTGTTGTTGTTGTTCTGCACAGGTGAGGAGGTCCTTCCTTTATTTCTCAGAGCTAGTGGGACATTTTTTTTGTGCCGGAGGCGCTCCGTGTTTATAATGTACCCCAAAAGCAATGAGAAATTACCAGCAGGGTTTTGATATATATAGGATGGGTTCTTCCAGATCCCAGATTCCCTGCTTTGATACATTATAGAATCGTAGAGTTGGAAGGGACCCCCAAAGGCCATCCAGTCTAGCCCCATTCTCATAGGAAGGAAGGCACAATCAAAGTTCTCCCGACAGATGGCCATTCAGCCTCAGCTTAAGAGAAGGAAACCCCATCAGACTCCCAAGCAGTCTATACTTTGCTAGAGTTGGAAGGGACCCCCAAAGGGCATCCAGTCCAGCCCCTTTCTGATAGGAAGGAAGACACAACCAAAGCTCTCCTGAAAGATGGCCATTCAGCGTTGGCTTAAGAGAAGGAGACTCCACCGGACTCCCAAGCAGTCTATACTTTGCTAGAGTTGGAAGGGACCCCAAAGGGCATCCAGTCCAGCCCCTTTCTGATAGGAAGGAAGACACAATCAAAGCTCTCCTGACAGATGGCCATTCAGCCTCAGGTTAAGAGGAGGAGACTCCAACAGACTCCCAGACAGTCTATACTTTGTTAGATTTGGAAGGGACCCCCAAAGGGCATCTAGTCCAGCCTCATTCTGCTAGGCAGGAAGACACAATCAAAACTCTCCCAACAGATGGTCATTCAGCCTCGGCTTAAGAGAAGGAGACTCCATCAGACTCTCAGGCAATCTATACTTCGCTAGAGTTGGAAGGGACCCCCAAAGGGCATCTAGTCCACCCTCATTCTGCTAGGCAGGAAGACACAAAGCCCTCCCAACAGATGGTCATTAAGCCTCAGCTTAAGAGAAGGATACCCGACTGGACACTTAGTCTATGCTTTGCTAAATACAAGGGACTCCCAAAGGGCATCTCGTTCAGTCCCATTTTGCTAGGCGGGAAGACACAGCCAAAGCTCTCCTGACAGATGGCCATTCAGCCTCGGCTTGAGAGAAGGAGACTCCACCAGACTCCCAGGAAGCTTATCCCACCATCGAATGGCTCTTTCTGTCATTTCTTTGTAATGCTTAGGTGAAATTTCTTTCCCTGCCCACTGAATCCATTGCATCGTACTACAGTAGAGTCTCATTTATCCAACACTCGCTTATTCAACGTTCTGGATTATCCAACGCATTTTTGTAATCAATGTTTTCAATACATCGTGATATTTTGGTGCTATATTTGTAAATACAGTAATTACTACATTGCATTACTGCATATTGAACTACTTTTTCTGTCAAATTTGTTGTATAACATGATGTTTTGGTGCTTATTTGTAAAATCATAACCTAATTTAATGTTTAATAGGCTTTTCCTTAATCCCTCCTTATTATCCAACATATTTGCTTATCCAACATTCTGCCGGCCCATTTATGTTGGATAAGTGAGACTCTACTGTATCTGGAGCAGCAGTAAACAAGCCTGCCTCTTCTTCAATGGGACATCCCTTCAAATATGTAAACATGGCTATCATGTCCCTCTAAGCCTTCTCTTCCAAGTGAAAAGGTCCGAACAAAGCAGAATAAAGTGGGACCAAATAAAGACTCCATTTCTTTGGCATGGTGCAGCTATGTATTTACTTGTGGTTTGTTTATTGCTCCAGAAATTCCCATCAAACTTCACACTCCAAAGATCGTAGACATCAAGGAAAGCAGCGACGGTGTATATCTGACTTGGACTCAGCCGAAACTGTTCACTGGCATATGCTACCAAGTCGAAGTGAACAACACCAAAACAAAGATAAGGGTAGGTTCCTCTCAAACCTAGCTCAAACCTTGAATGGATTACTATTATTATTATTATTATTATTATTATTATTATTATTATTATTATTATTATATTGTATGACACAGCAAACAGGATAGATATGCTAGATTTTGTATCACAAAATCACAGGTCGAACACTTCCCGAGTGTCTAGGACTGTGTGATGTTGTTGTTGTTGTTATTATTATTATTAATATTAATATTATTATTATTATTGTATGACACAGCAAACAAGACAGATATGCTGGATTTGGTATCACAAAATCACAGGTCGAACACTTGCCAAGTGTCTAGGACTGTGTGATGTTGTTGTTGTTGTTGTTGTTGTTATTATTATTGTATGACACAGCAAATAAGACAGATATGCTGGATTTCGTATCACAAAATCACAGGTTGAACACTTCCCAAGTGTCTAGGACTGTGTGATGTTGTTGTTGTTGTTGTTGTTATTATTATTCTGTATGACATAGCAAACAAGATAGATATGCTGGATTTCGTATCACAAAATCACAAGTCGAACACTTCCCAAGTGTCTAGGACTGTGTGATGTATTTTCGGATGACGCGCACAGATCCCAGTCGGGTGGCCTTTTGCAGTTGGCAGAGTGTAATTTTGTCAATGTCTATTGTTTCCAAATGCCAGCTGAGATCTTTTGGCACAGCACCCAATGTGCCCATCACCACCGGGACCACCTGCACTGGTTTCTGCCAGAGTCTTTGCAGTTCGATCTTGAGGTCCTGATAGCAACTGAGTTTTTCCTGTTGTTTTTCATCAATGCGACTGTCACCTGGGATGGCAACATCAATGATCCAAACCTTTTTCTTTTCCACAACTGTGATGTCCGGTGTGTTGTGTTCCAGAACTTTGTCAGTCTGGATTCGGAAGTCCCACAGTATCTTTACGTGCTCATTTTCCAATACTTTTGCAGGTTTGTGATCCCACCAGTTCTTTGCTGCTGGGAGGTGGTACTTGAGGCATAAGTTCCAATGAATCATTTGGGCCACATAGTTGTGCCTCTGTTTGTAGTCTGAGAACCATTCTGTTCTGAGTCTAAATCTTGCACCTGGCTATTTTCACTTTCAACAAGAACATTCCTAGCTGAGGGAAAATGAACATTCACACACTGCTCATCCTCATCAACAACAGAGTCATTTTGAACTTGGGGCCGGGCTGTGGCGCAGGCTGGTAAACAGCTGCTGCAATAAATCACTCTGACCATGAGGTCATGAGTTCGAGGCCAGCCCGTGGCAGGGTGAGCACCCGTCAATTAAAAATAAAATATAGCCCCTGCTCGTTGCTGACCTGGCAACCCGAAAGATAGTTGCATCTGTCAAGTAGGAAATAAGGTACCACTTATAAAAGTGGGGAGGCAAATTTAACTAATTTACGACGTTGAAATGAGGAAGTGCCGTCAGAGTGGATGATGAAGCAGCTGCTCCCACCCGTGGCCAGATTCGAACATCTCCTCAGGAGAAGGTTTATTTATTTATTTATTTATTTACAGCATTTATATTCCGCCCTTCTTTCTCACCCCGAAGGGGACTCAGGGCGGATCACATTACACATATAGGCAAACATTCAATGCCTTTTAACATAGAACAAAGACAAGACAAACATAGGCTCCGAGTGGGCCTCGAACTTATGACCTCCTGGTCAGAGTGATTCATTGCAGTTAATTGCAGCTGGCTTGCTCTCCCGCCTGCGTCTGTCTGTCTGTTGTCTCTGTCTCGGTTCGATGTGTTTATGGGCATTGAATGTTTGCCCTATATGTACATAATGTGATCCGCCCTGAGTCCCCTTCGGGGTGAGAAGGGCGGAATATAAATACTGTAAATTCTGAACCTGAATCCCATCATCCTCATCAGAGTGATCTTGAACCTGAATCCTCAGCAACCTGAGGATCCAGCTGAGTCACAACACCTTCACCACAATGCCAGTCAATGAGCTACTGACAACTGGCCCTGCTTGTTGGCTTCTGCTGGCTTACCGCTACACGGCAGTGATACCAACTTTCCCCGCGAAAATTCCCCGCGAGAGCTACGTGCCTTGTAACCTTAACTTCTGGATAACCTTCATATTATTTCCCCCCTCGCCTCTTTTCTTTAAGGTATTTGAGGACCACACCAACGTCAGCATCCCTCTCGCGCTGAAGGGGTACCATACTTTCCGGGTGAGATCCGCAGCAGACTCGTCTGGGAGTCAGTGCCAGGAGACCCGGGGAAATTGGAGCGATTGGAGCGAACCGGTGGACTGGGGTAAGGCCCATCTCTGCAGCGGGACTGGCTCAGTCACCTCCATTGATCCATATTGCAAAATATTCACCATTGGCATGAGCGTTCTGTCCATCTTGACCGGCTTGAGCAGAGGTCCCCAAACTAAGGCCCGGGGGCCGGATGCGGCCCTCCAAGGTCATTTACCTGGCCCCCGCCCTCAGTTTTACAATATAATATTTTATATCAGTTTTAATAATATATTGTAAAGGTAAAGGTAAAGGTTTCCCCTGACGTTAAGTCCAGTCATGTCTGACTCTGGGGTGTGGTGCTCATCTCCATATATTGTATATACATATAATATTGATAAAAATATTAAAATGTTATACAATATAATTCTAATAATAATACCATATAATAATATTAATTATATGTTATATGTTACATATAATATCACAGTATAGTGGTATAGTTCAATATCGTAATATAGAATGCTAATATTGTGCTATGCTAATAATATAATATCAATAGCTTTTGATGAGTAAATGACAAAGTTGACATGGCCTGATTTAAGGATGAAGCACGAGGATCTCGGATGAATGGAATTAATTATACGAGCGAGACTTGGATAAGTGAGACTCTACTGTACATGTATTATTTTCCTGTATTTATTATTATTATTATTACATGTATTATTTTACTCTATTATTATTAAAAGGATACATAAGCACGTTTACATTGAAGTAGATGAGAATAATGATTTGATCAGAGTTGGACAGTCTTATCTTAAATTTGAGCTTTATGTAAATATTCAAAAACATTTAACCTACTGATGCCTCAATTAATGTAATTTTATGGGTATCTATTTTTATTTCTGAAATTTACCACCCTCGGCTTATACTGGAGTCAATGTTTCCCCGTTTTTTGTGTGGTAAAATTAGGTGCCTCGGCTTATATTTGGGTCGGCTTATATTCGAGTATATACGGTAAATTCTCCCTTAGGGTGCGTCACCCCCTTGGCACTCCCTTGACCGCCTTGGCTTCCCATTAGGGGGTCCTGGAATGTGTAATTCGCTAAAAAGGCCTTGCAAAATGACAACTTGCAGGGTTCCATAGTATGAAGCCCTGGCCGTTAAAGTGAGATCTACCTGCATTGACGCTCCAGTCTAGAAGGTTATTCGGGTGCATTCTTCGGCGCTGGTCTCCTCACCACCTTTCTGTTTCTTTTTCCAGGCAAACCAGAGAACATGAACTACCTTCTGTTACTCCTCATCCCATTATGCGTGGCCATCCTGACAGTCATTTTGCTCCTTTACTTGAAAAAGTGAGACACGGTTGGCTTATTTTTGAACCTTTTTGTGCAATATATATATTTATACTAGCTTGGGGACCCAGCGGTGCCAGGGTCATTTGAGTCAATGATTTCCTAGTTTTTTGTGGTAAAATTCGGTGCCTCGGCTTATATTCGGGTCACCTTATACTCAAGTATATATGGTATATTGCAGAAATAGATATAAATAATATTTATTTATTTATTTATTTATTTATTTATTTTTCAAACTTATATGCCACCACTCCCCTAGGGCTCGGAGCAGCTTACAAGAACCGGCTAAAATCAACAATTTAAAAACATTTTAAAAACATCATTTTAAAAAAAATCTTTAAAACATCCTAAAAGCACCTTTTAAAACATCAGCAACAGAACTCAAAAGCCTGCCGAAACAGGTGTGTCTTACATGCCCTGCGGAAGGCCAACAAGTCCCGCAAGGCACGGACTTCAGGTGGCAAGGTGTTCCACAGAGATGGCGCCACTACTGAAAAGGCTCTGCGTCTAGTTGCAGTTAGACGCAAGGTCTTAAAACTGGGGACTTCCAGCAGGTCTTGGTCCTCAAAACGGAGGGATCTCTGGGGTTTGTAGGGGGTGAGGCGGTCCCTCAGGTACATCGGCCCTGGACCATGTAAGGCCTTGAAGGTAAGCACCATCACTTTGAAAGTGATCCGGTGCTCAATTGGTAACCAGTGCAGCTGCCGTAAGATTGGTGTTATGTGGCATCTTATCGGGACTCCCGCAAGGAGCTGGGCAGCTGCATTTTGCACCAATTTGAGCTTCCGGATCACCGACACAGGAAGGCCAATGTAAAGGGCATTACAGTAATCCAGTCTCGAGATGACTGTAGCCTGGATCACCGTAGCCAGGTTGTCCCTAGATAGATAGGGGGCTAGCCGTCTAGCCTGCCGAAGATGAAAAAAGGCAGTTTTGGTAACGGCGGAGACCTGGGCCTGCATCGTCAGTGAAGGGTCCAAGAGGACTCCCAGACTCTTTACTAGTGAAGACGGGCGTAGCGCTTCGCCATCCAGGGTTGGCAACTGGATATCCCCACTGCCCGGTCGGCCCAGCCATAGGATCTCCGTCTTTGCTGGATTCACCCTCAACCTACTGGAACGCAACCATCCAATAATGGCCTCGAGGCACTGATGAAAATTGTCGGGTACAGAATCCGGTTGGCCTTCCATCTTTAACACAAGCTGAGTGTCGTCAGCATATTGATAACACTCGAGCCCGAAATCTCATAGAATCATAGAATCATAGAATAGTAGAGTTGGAAGAGACCACATGGGCCATCCAGTCCAACCCCCTGCTAAGAAGCAGGAAATCGCATTCAAAGCAACCCCGACAGATGGCCATCCAGCCTCTGCTTAAAAGCCTCCAAAGAAGGAGCCTCCACCACGGCCCCGGGGAGAGAGTTCCACTGTCGAACAGCTCTCACAGTGAGGAAGTTCTTCCTGATGTTCAGGTGGAATCTCCTTTCCTGTAGTTTGCTCGGACCAGCTGAGCAAGTGGTTGCATATAGATGTTAAACAACAGAGGGGAGAGAATGGCCCCCTGAGGAACCCCACAATATTGCACATAAATATGTTGAACCCTATATTCCCATATATATATTGATACTCTCTCTCTCTCTCTCTCTCTCTCTCTCTATATATATATATATATATATATATATACACACACACACACATACAGTAGAGTCTCACTTATCCAATATAAACGGGCCGGCAGAACATTGGATAAGCGAATATGATGGTTAATAAGGAGGGAAAAGGAAAGGCCTATTACACATCAAATTGCATTATGATTTTACAAATTAAGCCCCAAAACATCATGTTATACAACAAATTTGACAGAAAAAGTAGTTCAATACGCAGTAATGCTATGTACAGTAGAGTCTCGCTTATCCAACGTTCTGGATTATCCAACACATTTTTGTAGTCAATGTTTTCTATATACCGTGATATTTTGGTGCTAAATTCATAAATACAGTAATTACTACATAGCATTACTGCGTATTGAACTACTTTTTTCTGCCAAATTTGTTGTATAACATGATGTTTTGGTGATTCATTTGTAAAATCATAACCTAATTTGATGTTTAATAGGCTTTTCCTTAATGCCTCCTTATTATCCAACATATTCGCTTATCCAACATTCTGCTGGCCCGTTTATGTTGGATAAGTGAGACTCTACTGTAGTAATTACTGTAATTTAGCACCAAAATAGCACGATGTATTGAAAACATTGACTACAAAAATGCGTTGGATAATCCAGAACATTGTATAAGTGAGACTCTACTGTATTCCCATATATTCCCATATATATATTGAATCTATACATATACCAAGTAATAATAATAATATCCTACTAATTATATACACGAATAAGAGAAAAAGGAGCCTAAAAAATGGAGTAGCATTTGCTTCTTGATTCCAATATGACAATAGAATTATTATTATTATTGTTGTTGTTGTTGTTGTTGTTATTTATTGGCATGCTTGGGAAGAGGAGTAGCATTTGCATGTCTAGACAAAACCAAGGTTCAACAAAACCTCTGGATTCCAACGTAGCTAAAGAACAGGACCACTCTTTCTCACTTCTCTTTGGAATCTATATATATAAAAGAGTGATGGCATCAGGGCAGCGGACAAAACAACAAAACTACAGGCCCCCCAACCTCGAAATTTGACAACACAACCCATCATCCACGGCTCTAGGTTGATACAACAAAAAGAAAAATAAAGTCCTAATTACAGGGAGAGGAATAATAATTTTTATCCAATTGCTGCCAGTTTGAAGGCTAAGCTCCGCCCACTTGGTCTCCTAGCAACCCACTCAGCCCAGGGGACAGGCACAGTTAGGCCTCACTTAGGCCTCTTCCACAGATTATCATATTTTAACTGGATTATATGGCAGTATAGACTCAAGGCCCTTCCACACAGCTATATAACGCATTTAGAATCTTATATTATCTGCTTTGCACTTGGTTATCTTGACTCCACACTGCCATATAATCCACTTCAGTGTGCATACTAAACATTCAATACCACCACTACCTCAACAATTTCTCACCAACACCACCAGACAACGTCACAGCAACGCGTGGCCGGGTACAGCTAGTATGAAATATAATAATCCTGGCGTACTGCAGCTTTATGTAAATAAAACCGGTACAGTTATTTTTAATGTCAAACCAATTAATCTAAGTCTCCATCTATTTTTTTTCTTTTCTTTTCCATTGTACTTCCAAAGGATTAAATTGCTGATTCTCCCAACGATCCCGGACCCGGGAAAGTTCCTCAAAAACATGTTTGAAGAACAAAGCGAAGACCTCCCATCGAAAGGGATGTTCCAGGAGTTGAATCAGGATCTCTATGTGAGTGTCAAGTTTCCACCTGTTTCATAAATAGAGTAGAGTCTCACTTATCCAACATAAACGGGCCGGCAGAAGTTTGGATAAGCGAATATCTTGCATAATAAGGAGGGATTAAGGAAAAGCCTATTAAGCATCAAATTAGGTTATGATTTTACAAATTAAGCACCAAAACATCATGTTATACAACAAATTTGACAGAAAAAGTAGTTCAATACGCAGTAATGTTATGTTGTAATTACTGTATTTACGAATTTAGCACCAAAATATCACGATATATTGAAAACATTGACTACAAAAATGGCTTGGATAATCCAGAAGCTTGGATAAGCGAAGCTTGGATAAGTGAGACTCTACTGTAGTTGAAAGAAGACAAGGCTCAAAATAACCTGTTGTTTCTGAGACTCTCGTTTCCATTGGAAAGAAGTCAAGTTTGGTTTCAGAACGGTAGCATTTCTAATATGTTGAATAGCTGTAATAGTCCCTTTCGACAGATCTTTAAGGCATTTACATTTGATGTTTTTGCTTTTTTTTTTGCTTCAAAAGTACTGTGCATTTGTAGTGCATAATAATAATAATAATATATTAATATTCCGCTCAATCTCCCTGAGGGGACTCAGGGAGGATTGCAGAACACACATATGGCAAACATTCAATGCTGTTATACAATTAACAAGGACAGACAATACACAGACAGAGATAAAGACATTTCCCATCTTATTTCCGTCATCTTGAGGGCTGTGCTCGACTCCGACTGCTGTCACTCCATTTTCCATCCCGAGGAGCTTTGTCCTCCTGATCGATGTCCTTAAGGGTGACTTTTTTACCTCCCCACTAAAAGCGGTACCTATATATCTACTTGCATTTCTGCTTTTGGTCTGCTAGGCGGGCAGGGAGCTGGGGCTAATGGTGGGTGCTCACCCCGACCCAGGCTCAAACTACCGACCTTATTTATTTATTATTTACAGTATTTATATTCCGCCCTTCTCACCCCGAAGGGGACTCAAGGCGGATTACAATGAACACATATATGGCAAACATTCAATGCCAACAGACAAACAACATACATTAGACAGACTCAGGCATTTTTAACATTTTTCCAACTTAACGATTCCGGCCACAGGGGGAGCTGTTGCTTCACCGTCCAGTAGTGGCTGTACTTCCTCATTCCTTTCCTCGTGTTTTGCTGGCAGTTTTATGGTGTTGTAAATTAGCCTCCCCGCATAAAGCGTCCCTAAATTTCCCTAATTGACAGGTGCAACTGTCTTTCGGGGCTGCATAGGTCAACAGCAAGCCGGGGCTATTAATGGTCGGAGGCTTAACCTGACCCGGGCTTCGGACTCATGACCTCTCTGTCAGTAGTGATTTATAGCAGCTGGTTACTAGCCAGTTGCGCCACAGCCCGGCCCTTAACCAGCCTGCGCCACAGTCCGGCCCTTTCATTTTCAAAGAAGGAATTTTCAATGTGCAGCAATTTTGGGGGCTGAATTACAAAGAGTGCACTTTGTGCCGCTGCGCATTATATTCGGCAGCAAATGCTTTCTTTAGTTTCGGGATTTTTGCAAACCGAGGTGTGCCTTAGACTCGATGGCACATGAGACTCAATGTGGCGTTTCTGTTCCTTCTTTGTCCTTAGAAGCAGCCCTTGCAACTACGGGTCAAGGAAGAGCCGACCGATTTGTTGATTGTCACAAGTGGAAGCGAGGATTGAGGACATCCGGCTCTTTACGCCACGCGACGTCTGAATGTAAACCTTGGGGAGAGGAAACGAAGGACAATTCCTCGGAATGGCACCACGGCACCCGGCATCCTTTCCATGAGACCTTTTTGCCGGCTGCATCAACCCATTCCTTTATTGCTACCACCTATGCCGTTGAACTGGGACGCTCACCCCGAGCTCTGTGTTAGCTTCTGTGAAGCAGCCTTTCTGCCGTTTGTCTTCTTCTCCTTCAGGCGTGTCTTCAGTTGCGGACCTTGCTTTGCTTTGATGTCCATCCAGTTTGTAACGTGCACTTCTCCAAGGAACTATTTTTTTCAAAAGTCGAAGTTGGTTGGACTCCTTGACCAATGGTGACACCATGGATGCATCTCTTACCAGCTGGAAGCTCCTTCCTTGGAGGCTTTTAAGCAGAGTCTGTCGGGAGGGCTTTGATTGTGCTTTCCCTGCATAATGACAGAAGGAGGTTGGACTAGATGACCCCTGGGGGTCTCTTCTAACTCTAGAATTATTCTTTATTTCACTTTATTTCTTAATTAGTCGCTCTCCACCAGAGTGTTCCAAGCGACTTACAATTTATAATATCATTCCACAATATAAAAACATTCAACAGTGACTATTTGGCAGATTAGATCTGATTTACTCAAATGCTCAACCAAACAGCCAAGTCTTGAGCGCTTTTCCAAAAGGTCACAACTCCGACATTACTCTAACATATGGAGGCAATGAGTTCCACAGAACTGGAGCATAGGTTGAAAAGACTCTACGCCTTTGCAGCTTCCAATTCTATGATTCTAAGTTCTGTCAAAGTTTAATGCCTAGCTCCCTCCCCAATTTGGTGCCCAAGTCTTTGGAGAACCTCCGCTTGCACATGCTGGGAGTTGTAGTCCAGAACATTAAAAAAAGTTCTGGTTGTGACCCACATAGGTAAATGTAAAGGTTTCCCCTGACGTTAAGTCCAGTCGTGACTGACTCTGGGGGTTGGTGCTCATCTCCATTTCTAAGCCGAAGAGCCGGCGTTGTCCGTAGACACCTCCAAGGTCATGTGGCCAGCTTGACTGCATGGAGCGCCGTTAACTTCCCGCCGGAGCGGTACCTATTGATCTACTCACATTTGCATGTTTTCGAACTGCTAGGTTGGCAGGAGCTGGGGCTAACAGCGGGCACTCATTCTGCTCCCGGGTGTCACGACCCAGGCTGCAGAGCACCAATAACCATACACAGAGGCCAGAATCTATCTAATATCTTTATTAAGGAAATATGTAAAGTCAATAAAAATAAGTGCAGAATAAAGTTCAGAAGAAGACCTTTCGGGAAAGGTCAATTATAGTCCAGGAAAACAATGTCCAATATGAAATATTAAGGTCCAAAGTTATAATCCAGTAACCGAAACACTCACTTTGCCAAGCAAAGTGAGGGGAGAAGACAAGGTCCTTTAGTCCATGAAACTTAGGCAAGGCAAGGAAATAACTTGATTCAAGGCTTAATTCAAGGCAGCAAGAACAAGGAGCAAAAACAGGATCCGTGGTAATTACGTGGCGAGGTCCGGGAAGCAAGGCAAGGTCCGTGAAGCAAGGCAGGGTCCTGGGAAGCAAGGCAGGGCTGGAAACGAGAGCAAAGGACTTGGATGCGGGAGTAGCGTAGTCCACACACAACCTACTCCCGAAGCTGACGAATTGACTCCGCAAGATTCCTTCGTGGGCAAAACACCTAAGTAGGGTCTCGTTTTCCCGCCAAAGAGCAGTTCTCTGGGGAACCAGAAACGAAAGCTATTCTCTGAGTCCAGATGCATGACTCCTTAAAGTTTCCCATGGGAAGCAGACTTAATCAGCTGAATGCTTTGCAGCGATCCTAGCGCTCCTGCGAGACGCCTCCTGAGCGCCCCTCTGTTGTTTACAATAATCATGGCGAGAAAATGGGGGAGATTTCGGCTCAGGGCTTGTTTGACAAACTTCTGGAAGACAAATCTCCTGCAGGTGCAAGGGCTCCAATTCTGGCTGAGAAAGCTCCAATTCTGGCTGAAACGGTGGGAAACCTAAGTTTTCCTCTTCATCTGTCACAACAGCGCTAGGAACGGGACTACATGGCCCATGAGTCATCACACCGGGATTTGAACCTGGGACCTTTTGGTCTGCAAGTTCAGCAGCTCAGTGCTTTAACGCACTGTGCCACCAGGGACCCATTATACCCATGTGTATACTATAAATGATATTCTGAAAGAAACCAGAGATGTATAGTTCTGAGGGATTGTTAGGGGTGCAGGGCAATGTTCCAACAACACCGCAACCCTAGACACAAATGTTGGGACTCCAAATAACTTTTGTTGGTTTGGCCTGCGCCTTCGCTTCCTTCTCATGTCGCACCTCAGAATTGTTCACCTTGCTATAGACACACAGTCAGACACAGAAGAAAGTCTTTTGAAGTTTTATTGAGCAAAAGCAAATATATAAATCAAAGCAGGCAGTTGAAAGGTTTTTTAAAGTTGCAGTAAAAAAGTCATTAGGAATCCAATTAGTTCATAAGCCATAAAAATCCATTAGTCCATAAACCATAGCAATCTAATAATCCATAAGTCAAGACAGTAGACAGTAGATCCCAAAACAAAGGCCCAAAGGTACAAAGATCCAGGAAAACTTCTCTTAGGCTTGAAACAAGAACACACAGATGAAGCGAGGATTTGCTTTGAGGACAAGCTATCTGCAAACACACACTTTTAAAAGCACCCTAGAAAGGCATTTCTTTTCCCAGAAGTGGCCTCTTTCCTTCCCGCTAGCCTCTCACTCCTACGGACCTGAAATCCTCTCCACAACAAATGGTCAGCCCTAGATAATTCAAGGTCTTCGTTATCTTGCACCTGAAACGGGACTTGAGAGCTCTCTTGCTCATTAATTCCCTGGGAATGTCATCCTGGCTGTTATCTATAGCTTCTGGGGTCAACAGTTCATTCTGCACAAACTGCAATTCTTGAGCCTCTGATTCAGCCTGTATTCCCATGCCATCATCCTCTGGCTCAACTGGCCCTTGTATCTGAAACCCAGAATCCCCTTCTTCATCCTCACTCTGGCTATCCTGTGGCTGAGTCACAACATCTCAAGACAGACCTGCCCTTCCATTCTGCGCTGCATTTCTCGCCTTCCCTTTCCGTCTGCCAAATACGGTAACAGTTTTTGCATGGACGACAAGCCCCGGAGATGAACTGGACCAACAAAAGATAAATTGGCAAATGTTTGCCACTGTTCTGACATGCGCCAGGGGCGTTTTATGCCCCACCAGGAGGCCAAAAGTGCAGTTTATATTATCAGATTAACAACTTGTTGTTTTTAAAGAAAGAGGATTCAGCTAAAGGTAGCCAAGAGAAGTCATTTCCATGCGTTTGCCAAAGACTTGCATAATATTGGTGTGCGCAACTTCTTTTCTAGCGACTTGCCATCAACGGGCAGGGTCTGGCTTTCACCCGTGAATCCACTTCTTTGAGTAAAAAACTGAGCTCGGATCATGGAAATCACCATTTTAAAAAGCCATTCAGAAAACTAACTTGCATATTGCATCCATCGTTTTTACTGAACTCGGAGCCACGGATAGTCAAAACTGGAGCTCTTTCTTTCCTTTTATTTGATCCTGACAGTTTGATTGGTTTCAAATACGTATTTTCAACAAGTCATGGAATTCTCGAGTTGGAAAGGATTCAGAGGTCATCCAGTCCAACCCCCTTCTCTCAGGCAGTAAAAGCACAATCAAAGCCCTCCCAACAGATGGCCATCCAGCCTCATAAGCATTAGCAGGTTCATGGAGAAATATAGAATCAAAGCCCCCTGACAGGTGGCCAAAATATAATAAAAGCCAATGTTTGTATGTACAGTAGAGTCTCACTTATCCAACATAAACAGGCCAGCAGAACGATGGATAAGCGAATATGTTGGATAATAAGGAAAGATTTTAAAAAGCCTATTAAACATGAAAATAGGTTATGATTTTATAACTTAAGCACCAAAACATTATGTTATACAACAAATTTGACAGAATAAGTAGTTCATTACACATTAATGCTATGTAGTAATAACTGTATTTACGAATTTAGCACCAAAATATCACGATACAGTAGAATCTCACTTATCCAACATAAACGGGCCGGCAGAATGTTGGATAAGCGAATATATTGGATAATAAGGAGGCATTAAGGAAAAGCCTATTAAACATCAAATTAGGTTATGATTTCACAAATTAAGCACCAAAACATCACGTTTAACAACAAATTTGACATAAAAAGTAGTTCAATACACAGTAATGCTATGTAGTAATTACTGTATGTACGAATTTAGCACCAAAATATCACGATGTATTGAAAACATTGACTACAAAAATGTGTTGGATAATCCAGAACGTTGGATAAGCAAGTGTTGGATAAGTGAGACTCTACTGTACGTATTTTCAGCAAGTCATGGAATCCTCGAGTTGGAAAGGATTCAGAGGTCATCCAGTCCAACCCCCTTCTGTCAGGCAGTAAAAGCACAATCAAAGCCCTCCCAACAGATGGCCATCCAGCCTCATAAGCATTAGCAGGTTCATGGAGAAATATAGAATCAAAGACTCCTACAGCTGGAGGAGACCCCAAGGGCCATCCAGTCCTACCTCCTCCTTTTCTGCCGGGCAGGAAATGCACAACCAAATCCCCTGACAGGTGGCTAAATATAATAAAAGTCAATGTTTGTATGTATGTGGTTTTGTGGGTACATTTGCAGGCAATTTCCAAGACCGCTCCAACTTCCAGAGAGCACTGTGACTCGCACCGACAACACATCTGGACCAAACTTGATATACAAACTCAACACGACCTACAGAAAACGCTGGCAGAGTCTGGGGGGCAATGACAGAGGACGATGAGAGTTGTAGTTCTCCCATATGCAAAGAGCACTGTGAACCCAACCAACAATAGATCTGGACCAAAGTTAGCACACAGGCCCATCTTGGACAACATTAAACACTGGAAGGATTGTAGGAAGGGCATGTTGACCCAGAATTTTGAGAGTTGTAGTTTACCCGTATCCCTAATACATTTTCTCATGGGTTCACTCTCAAAATTCAAAACCCAACAATGAATCATTCTTAAGCTGATACAGTAGAGTCTCACTTCTCCAACACTCGCTTATCCAACATTCTGGATTATCCAACGCATTTTTGTAGTCAATGTTTTCAATATATCGTGATATTTTGGTGCTAAATCCATAAATACAGTAATTACTACATAGCATTACTGCGTATAGAACTACTTTTTCTGCCAAATTTCTTGTATAACATGATGTTTTGGTGCTTAATTTGTAAAATCATAACCTAATTTGATGTTTAATAGGCTTTTCCTTAATGCCTCCTTATTATCCAACATATTCACTTATCCAACATTCTGCCAGCCCGTTTATGTTGGATAAGTGAGACTCTACTGTACTTACAAAATCCTTAACTCCGGTATTGCTGGTGGCACAGTGCGTTAAAGCTCTGAGCTGCTGAACTTGCAGACCAAAAAAAGTCCCAGGTTCAAATCCCGGGAGCGGAGCAAGCGGCCGCTGTTAGCCCCAGCTCCTGCCAACCTAGCAGTTTGAAAACATGCCAATGTGAGTAGATCAATAGGTACCGCTCCGGCGGGAAGGTAACGGCGGTCCATGCAGTCATGCCAGCCACATGACCTGGAGGTGTCTATGGACAACGCTGGCTCTTCGGCTTAGAAATGGAGATGTGAACCAACCCCCAGAGTCGGTCACGACTGGACTTAACGTCAGGGGAAACCTTTACCTTTACTTTTACCTACCTAAACTAGAGTCATTTGCAGTGTGCTCTATTCTTGGGTAGAAACCAAACACAAGAGGGCAGGCGAGGTTCATTAAAAGCCACCCTCTTCTTTCTTCTGTGCTCTGCTATCCGGCTTCAGGGAGCCTGGTATCTTTAATACTGTGAATATTTATATATCCATCAAGAAAATGCATTTTGTTTCCCTGAGAGGTGGATGCTCCACTCTCCAGAAAGGAATGGTTTTGCTGGCTCTTTCTTTGCCTTCTGGGCAGGGAATTAAAAGGGAGAGCGGACGGCTCCTCTCTTGGGAATGGAGACTTTTATTGCATACACATCATTGGCCAGTGCTTTATTCTGTCCCTTTCCATAGCTATCTTGCCTGGAGCAATTGCATCCATACTGGGAGTCCTATGGAGCACATGATGCTTGATTCAACACTAGAACATCCATTTCCTTGAAGGGCTTTAAAAATATATATATATATATATATATATATATATATATATATATATATATATATATATATATTATATAGGTAAAGGTTTCCCCTGACATTAAGTCTAGTCATGTCTGACTCTGGGGGTTGGTGCTCATCTCCATTTCTAAGCCAAAGAGCCGGCGTTGTCCGTAGACACCTCCAAGGTTATGTGGCCAGCATGACTGCATGGAGCGCCATTAAAATATAATATATATTATACTATGTAACAAAATTTTGAAAATTTTTCTATTTCTGTTTTGAAAATGTTATTTCCTGTTTAATTGTGCGCAACTTATTTTGAAAGTAGTTGCTATACTCCAGAAACTTTGTTTTTGCGGCATGATCTAGGTTGGATTGGTTGAGATAGTCATTGAAAAACCATTGCAAAATGTGCTGCAGGATGTCCCTCCCGCAAGAACAAAGTTTTGGCAATTTAATAAACTTTTTCCATGTTTTGCGTCCATGGAAGAAAAACCATGGTACATAGTGTTATCATCGCCATAGAAATGTGGGCCACCAGCAGTGATTTCTATTTGTTTCATACTTTCTAGAGCCGTATCCACACGATGTAGTTATAGTAGTTTGATACCACTTTAACTTCCATGGTTCCCTCGTGTGAAATGTGTCATTTGGTGAGGTCCATAGACATCTCTAGAGCAACCCTCTGAAATAATAGTCTCTCCAGAAAAGCATCCCATAATTTATTTATTTATTTATTTGTTTATAGTATTTATATTCCGCCCTTCTCACCCTGAAGGGGACTCAGAGCAGATCACATTGTACACATATAAGGCAAACATTCAATGCCATGTAAACATAGAACAGAGACAGAGACAGACACAGAGGCAATTTAAACCGTCTCCAGCTTCCTGAGGGTATGCTTGATTCCAACCACAGGGGGAGCAGCTGCTTCATCATCCACTGCAACGGCACTTCCTCATTCCAACGGTGGCTGGGTGATTTTATGGTGTCGTAAATTAGCCTCCCCACATATAAGTGGTACCTAAATTTCCTACTTGATAGATGCAACTATCTTTCAGGTTGCTTAGGTCAACAACGAGCAGGGGCTATTTTTTAGTTCAATTGTTAGGTGCTCACCCCGACACGGGCTGGCCTCGAACTCATGACTTCTTGGTCAGAGTGATTTATTGCAGCTGGCAGCTAACCAGCCTGCGCCACAGCTCGGCCCCATAGCCTGGACATTAATTCTGTAGGATAGAGAGTCTCTGTAGCTTTTGCTTGGTATCTGCCATTCATTTTGGCAGGTGCGTCTAGATGGGAAAAGTGCCTGCCCAAATCCTCCATCCTTTATATGGCTGGGAAAGACCAAAGTTGTATCCATATTGTGGAACTGATGCACTTTGACACCACTTTAACTGCTTTGGAATCCTGGGAGTAGCAGTTTGGGGCGGCAACAGCTCACTTTGTCCATAGACCTGGGAAATCTAGAACTCCCAGGTTTCCGTAGCATTAAGGTATGGCAGTTAAAAGTGGTATCAAAGTGCATTAATTCCACAGCATAGATGTCAGCCAAGGGTTACATCTGGTCGTTCCAAATGCAATTTGGGTCTCTTTTAATCTGCTTTGAGTTCCCTTTTGGAGAGAGATAAAGCAGGACACAAATAATAAATATAACGATGTCTGATATTTTAAATGCAAAGGATGGATAGTAGAGTCTCACTTATCTAAGCTAAACAGGCTGCAGGAGTTTGGATAAGCGAATATCTTGGATAATCAGGAGGGATTAAAGAAGAGCCTATTAAACATCAAATTAGGTTATGATTTTACAAATTAAGCACCAAAACATCATGTTATACAACAAATTTGACAGAAAAAGTAGTTCAATACGCCGTAATGTTATGTTGTAATTACTGTATTTACGAAATTAGCACCAAAATATTACGATATATTGAAAACATTGACTACAAAAATGACTTGGATAATCCAGAGGCTTGGATACGCGAGGCTTGGATAAGTGAGACTCTACTGTATTTTGTAAAATCACACTTTTTGCAACTCCTGTTTGTTCTGCCATCATTTTTGAGTCTCTTTGGCACCGCTTTGAGTCCCTGGTTTTAGAGAGATAGAGCAGGATACAAACGACAGCAGCAGCAGCAACAACAACAACAACAGCAACATAATAATAATAATAATAATAATAATAATAATAATAATAATAATAAGGCCTGATCCTTGCAGCCCAGGAACAAGCCATCAGAACAAATGCAAACAAGGCCAAGATTGAAAAATCAGCTGATGACCCAAAATGCAGACTGTGCAAGGAAACTGACGAAACCATTGATCATATCCTCAGCTGCTGTAAGAAAATCGCACAGACAGACCTCAAACAGAGGCACAACTATGTGGCCCAAATGATTCATTGGAACTTATGCCTCAAGTACCACCTCCCAACAGTAAAGAACTGGTGGGATAACAAACCTGCAAAAGTATTGGAAAATGAGCAGGCAAAGATACTGTGGGACCTCCGAATCCAGACTGACAAAGTTCTGGAACACAACACACCAGACATCACAGTTGTGGAAAAGAAAAAGGTTTGGATCATTGATGTCGCCATCCCAGGTGACAGTCGCATTGACGAAAAACAACAGGAAAAACTTAGCCGCTCTCAGGACCTCAAGATTGAACTTCAAAGACTCTGGCAGAAACCAGTGCAGGTGGTCCCGGTGGTGATGGGCACACTGGGTGCCATGCCAAAAGATCTCAGCCGGCATTTAGAAACAATAGAGATTGACAAAATTACAATCTGCCAACTGCAAAAGGCCACCCTACTGGGATCTGCACACATCATCCGAAAATACATCACACAGTCCTAGACATTTGGGAAGTGTTCGACTTGTGATTTTGTGATATGAAATCCAGCATGTCTGTCTTGTTTGCTGTGTCATAATAAAATAATAATAATAATAATGACAACAATAACGGATATTTTAAATGCAAAGGATGTGTTTTTTAAAATTCCACTTGTTGAAACTCCTATTTGTTCTTTTCCTCTGAGGTATTCTTATTAGTGGCCTGGCATTTCGAAAACAGCGTCGGCACAATTGTGGCCGAAGGAAAACAGCCGGGAATACAAAGCCATTGGCATTGAAATAAATAATATTTGCCGTGTGCCCCGTATCTCAGCAACAGGCCTTGCAAAAGCAAGGAAGAAAGGGAAAAAACAGGGGGGCAGAGGCAAAACTCCAAAGAGCCGCTTGGCAAAGGCAGTCCCTGGTGCAAAGAGAGCCACAGAACAGCCATTCTGCCCTAGAAATCCCGTCGAAACCATTATATTAAGTGGCAAAAAGCCACGGTGCAAAGAGGGCCATGGAATCCCAAATTCAGGTTATGCAAGAAGGATGGTCTCTGAACACAAATTAAAGTGAAGGCCTGAAGACCATGGATCCCTCTGAGGAATGTCTTAAAGAATTAGGTCTGTTTAGCCTCCAGATGAGAAGACTGAGAGGAGTGATGAGAGGCATGTTTAAATATTTAAAAGGACTTCATAAGGAAAAGGGACAGGTTTCCTTTCTCCTAGCCTTTGGGCTAGGACTCAATGGAGCTATGGGTTCAAATGGCAGAAAAGGAGATCCCATCTGAACATTAGGAAGAACTTCCTGACCTTAGGAAGAGCTGTTCAATAGTGGAAGTCATTGCCTCAAAGTCTCCTTCTTTGGAGGCTTTCAAACAGAGGCTGGATGACTATACTTTGGGAGGGCTTTGTGCTTTTCCTGCATGGCAGGGAGTTGGACTAGATGGCCTTTGGGGTCTCTTCCAACTTTATTATTCCATGATTCTATGATATCCCTCTGCCCAAGGCAGAATGGATTAGCAGTTTGGAGAGAATACGGATTTTAGTAAAATTAAACAGTCTTAACACTATGATTTTATTTATTTATTTTATTTAAAGTATTTATATTCCCACCTTCTCACCCCGAAGGGGACTCAGGGCGGATTACAATGAACACATATATGGCAAACATTCAATGCCAACAGACAAACAACATACAGTATAGACAGACACAGAGGCATTTAACATTTTTCCAGCTTCACGATTCCGGCCACAGGGGGAGCTGTTGCTTCGCCGTCCACTAGTGGCTGTACTTCCTCATTTCTTTCCTCATGTTTTGCTGGCAGTTTTATGATGTTGTAAATTAGTTAAATTAGCCTCCTGCATACAGCGTACCTAAATTTCCCTACTTGACAGATGCAACTGTCTTTCGGGGCTGCATAGGTCAACAGCAAGCCGGGCTATTTAATGGTCGGGGGCTTATCCCGACCCGGGCTTTGAACTCATGACCTCTCGGTCAGTAGTGATTTATTGCAGCTGGTTACTAGCCAGCTGCGCCACAGGCCGGCCCAAAATATATCATATTTATGATATAAATATAAGTGCCAAATACTTGGACTATATTAAGTGCCAGAGATTTCAAGGGCAGGGTGGCTGTTTTGGCACTCATATTGTGAAATGTAGATACCAAATACTTGGACTAACAGAACAAATTGCCTTTAATAATAATAATAATAATAATAATAATAATAATAATAATAAAAGATATACTGCTGGCATTATAAATTTTTCACAGGAAGAGCTCGACAATTTGGACAGAAAAACAAGAAAACTCATGAGCATTCATCATTCACTGCACCCTCACAGTGATGTTGACCGGCTATATCTGCCTAGAAGATCAGGGGGCAGAGGACTCTTACAAGTAAAACAAGCAGTCAAAGAAGAAGAACATGCCCCGGCAGAATATGTAAAGCAAAGTGAAGAACCTGCTTTGATTGAAGTCAAAAATCAGAAACTCCTCAAAGCACAGCAGACAAAGAATCAGTACAAGAAAACCGCACTACAAACTAGAGCTGACAGCTGGCACAACAAAACATTGCATGGAAAGTTCCTTGACAAAATTGAAGGAAAAGCTGACAAGGAGAAGACCTGGCTATGGCTTACACCTAGGCCAACCCCATTCAACCCCAAATACAGAACAGCACTCTGGAGAGATGTCCATTTAATGATAAACTCTGTCCAAAGACCCCTCTTAAAAGGAGATTCACACTCTCTCGGCCTCAGAGGAAGGCAAAACGGACTGCTTCTGAGTCTCTTTTATGAGAGAGAAAATTGGACATAAATAAATATAAAAAGAACTAGGAAAGGATCTCCATAAGTCAGAAAGTATTTGAAGGCACCCAACAACAACGACTGATGTCTCTCTGTGCGCACAACACACATTTAGTCACTCGACTTCCTGCTGCCGAAACCAGCCTCGTCCCCACTTCCCTTTCACATTCTGGGTTAAAGCTGTGTTGCTTCACACTGTATGAAAAACGCCCTTGTACTTGAAGCCTCAGACTGATAAGCGAGAAGCCTGTTTTCACCTTCCTTGCATTCTCTTTCTTCTTTTTGCAGCAATGCCTTTTCATTCATGGGGCGCTGTGCAGCTACACTACATTAATGCAGTTTGATACCAAGATAATGACAAATCCAAGAATATTCTTGCACGATGTGGTCTGACGATCCGTAAAGGCAGGGTTTATTTTATCATGTCAGATAATATATAGAGAATATACTGGAAGTCGCTTCTGGTGTGAGAGAATTGGCCGTCCACAGAGACGTTGCCCATGGGCTCCCAGATGTGTTACTGGGAGGGTTCTTTCATGTCCCCGCAAGCTAGAGCTGACATATGGAATCTCACCCTGTCTCTCGGATTCGAACCAGCAACTTTCAGGTCAGCATTTCACAAAGGTTTAACCCATTGCTAAGGCAGGCATTTAAGTTGTTTTGAGTCTCATTTAAGACAGAGAAGTAGGGAATTATTATTATTAAATATACTGTATATACTCGAGTATAAGCCTAGTTTTTCAGCCCTTTTTTAAAGACTGAAAAAGCCCCCTTCAGCTTATACTCGGGTGAGGGTCCTGGTTGGCTTATATTTGGGTCAGCTTATACTCGAGAATATATGGTACATTTATTATTTTTGTCTATTATTATTGGTATTATTACATTTATTATTTTTCTCTATTATTGTTGCTACTATTACATTTATTTTACTCTATTTTAATTATTATTAATACATTTATTATTTCACTCTGGTTTTATTATTATTATTATTACATGTATTCTTTTACTCTACCATTATTAAAAGGATACATAAGCACATTTACATTGAAGAAGATGAGAATAATGATTTGATCAGAGTTGGACAGTCTTATCTTAAATTTGAGCTTCATGTAAATATTCAAAAACATTTAACCTACTGATGCCCTTAATTAATGTAATTTTACTGGTATAGGCCAGCAGAAGCTTGGATAAGCGAATATCTTGGATAATAAGGAGGGATTAAGGAAAAGCCTATTAAACATCAAATTAGGTTATGATTTTACAAATTAAGCACCAAAACATCATGTTATACAACAAATTTGACAGAAAAGTAATGTAATTACTGTATTTACGAATTTAGCAGCAAAATATCACTATATATTGAAAACATTGACTACAAAAATGGCTTGGATAATCCAGAAGCTTGGATAAGCGAGGCTTGGATAAGTGAGACTCTACTGTAATATAAATATACAATTATAATAGTGAATTATAATTATTATTACATTGTATTACATCATAATATTATTAATAATATTACATGTATATACAATATATTATTAATTATTATTATTATTAAATATATTATTAATACATTAGTATTTAATATGGAGGTCCCCGATGGTGCAGAGGGTTAAACCACTTAGCTGCTGAACTTGCTGACCGAAAGGTCGGCAGTTTGAATCCAGGGAGCAGAGTGAGCTCCCGCTGATAGCCCCAGCTTCTGCCAACCTAGCAGCTTGAAAACATGCAAATGTGAGTAGATCAATAGGTACTGCTCTGGCGGGAAGGTAACGGCACTCCATATAATCATGCTGGCCATATTACCTAGGAGGTGTCTACGGACAACGCCGGCTCAGCGAGATGAGCATCAACCTCCAGAGTTGGACACGACTGGACATTAAGTCTGGGGAAAATCTTTACCTATAGTCCAGCCAGAAGAAATGTCAGGTGTTGTCGAAGGCTTTAATGGCCGGGATCACAAGGTTGTTGTATGTCTTTTGGGCTGTGTGGCCATGTTCCAGAAGTATTCTCTCCTGACGTTTTGCCCACATCTATGGCAGGCATCCTCAGAGGTTGTGAGGTATGGATAAACTAAGTAAGGAAAGAATATATATCTGTGTAGAGCCCAGGGTGTGGCAAGAGTCCTTTGTCACTGGGAAGCCAGCATTAATGTTTCAGTTAATCACCCTAATTAGCATTGGAAAGGTTTTTGTCTCTTGCCTGGGGGCATCCTTTGTTAGTCATTAGCTGTGCTCTGCCCTCAAAGTGTTGGTTCCCACCCACTGTTTTGATTTTAGAGTTTTTAAATACTGGTAGCCAGATTTAAAGGAGATAATGCCTCTGGAACATGTCCATACAGTGTGGAAAACTCACAGCAACCCAGGGATTCTGTCCACGAAAGCCTTCGAGGACACATTGGCTTAAAAAGTTTGAAGACCCCTGTCCAAGCTGAATGCATTTGTTGTTTCAGTCTGAACTGGAAGCACTACAATATTCCTTATTCTTGGTAATTGATCCTCACCGCACTCTTCCAGGTAGAACATCATGTGGTCCTTTGCAAAGTGAGTCTAGTCTTTATTTATTTAAAATTAAATAACAAAGTCATTGTCAAGTGTGTTTGGGGTGGGTTTGTTTTTTTTTGTAACTGAGCCCAAATTTAATTGCAGTCGGCAACATTCGGGGAACATTCAAAGGTATGCATTCATTGGGCTTCAGAGCGTCCGTTGAGTCAAATCCCGTATTTCAGGAGCTGAGTTTCCCCAATGTTTGGATTCCTTCTCTATGTTTATTCACTTTTATTCCCATTTTGCTCAGTCCGCTTTCAAATCCTGAATTTCCTGCTGGCCTCCTTGGACCCACAGGCTAAAAATAGCCTAAATGCCATCCATTTTGGTTGAGCGGAAAATAACCAAATAGGACTAAGAACTGCAATATGTTTTCACTTACAGTACTGTCTTTCTCTGCTGTGCGTGCAGTCAAAAGTTGTGCCACAGAGCGCATCTACACTGTAGATTTAATGCAGTTTGACAGCACTTGGACTGCCAGGCTCAATGCAGTGCAATTCTAACACTGCGTTGCTGTGAGTTTTCCGGGCTGTATGGCCATGTTTCAGAAGCATTCTCTCCTGACGTTTCATCTGCATCTATGGCAGGCCTGTTGAAAACTAGGCAAGTGGGGATTATATATCTGTGGAAAGTCCAGGGTGGGAGAAAGAACTCTTGTCTGTTTGAGGCAAGTGTGAATGGTGCAATTGGCCACCTTGATTAGCGTTTAATGGCCTTGCAGCTCCAAGGACTGGTTGCTTACTGCCTGGGGGAATCCTTTGTTAGGAGGTGTTAGATGGCCCTGATTGTCTTTGTCCCCTATTCCCCTCTAAGGCACCCCAACATTTTCTTCCTCTTCCTCCTATGGCTCTTCGTATCCCTTCCTCCCTCCTCTTCTCTTTCCCTCCTTCTCTTCTTGCTCTTCTTCTAAAACTTCCTTCCTCCCCTCTCTCTCCTTCCTTCTCTTCTTCCTCTTCCTCCTCTTATGGCTTCTTTCCTTCCTGTTCTTTCCCCCCTCCTCTTTTTCTCCTTCCTTTTTCCTCCTCATCTTTTTCTCATGGCTTCCTCTTTCCTTTCTTTTCTTCTCTCTCCTTCCTTCCTCCTTTCTTGCTCTTCTTCTTCCTCCTACTCTTCTCTCTCTCCTCCCTTCCCTCCTTCTTCCTCCTCCTCTTGTGGCTTCCTTCCTTCCTTCCTTCCTTCCTTCCTTCCTTCCTCCCTCCTCCTCTTCTTCATCTTCCCTTCTCTTCTGCTCCTCCATTTCTCCTCTTCTCTCTTCCTTTCCTCCCTTCTTGCTTTTCTTCTTCCTCCTCTTCTTCTAATGGCTTCCTCTTCTTCTTCTCTCTCTTTTTCCTCCTCCTCTTCCTTTTCTTATGGCTTCCTCTCTCCTTCCTCCTCTTCTCTCTCTCCTCCCTCCCTCCCTTCTTGCTCTTCTTCTTCTTCATCCTTCACTTCTTCCTCCTCTTATGGCTTCCTTCCTTTTCTTCCTCCCTCCCTCCTTTTCTTCTCCTCCTTCAGTCATCCCTTTCTGCTCATCTTCTTCCTCCTCTTCTCCTCCCTTCCTTCCTTCCTTCTTCCTATGGCTTCCTCTTTCCTTCCTCCTCTTCTCTCTCTACTCCCAATCTCCTCTTCTTCTTCTTAGGGCTTCCTCCTTCTCTTCTCTCTTTCTTTCCTTCCTTCCCTTCCTCCTCCTCCTCTTATGGCTTCTTCCTCTTCTCCTTTCTTCCTCCTCCTTCTCTTTTTATGGCTTCCTTCTCCTCTTCTCTCTCTCTCTCTCCTTCCTTCCTCCTCTTTTCTCTCTATATTCTCCTCTTATGGCTCCCTTCCTTCCTCTTCTTCTCCTCCTTCCTTCCTTCCTGCTCTTTTTCGTACGGCTTCCTCCCTCCTTCTCTCTCTCTCTCTTCTTCCTTCCATCTCTTCCTCCTCCTCCTCTTATGGCTCCCTTCCCTCCTCTTCTCCTCCTCCTCCTCCTCTTCTTCTTATGTCTTCCTCCCTTCTTCCTCCTTCTCTTCTCTCTCTCTCTCTCTCTCTTTCTCTCCTTCCTTCTTTCTTCTTCTTCTTATGGCTCCCTCCCTCCTTCCTCCTTCTCTTCTTCCTCCTCCTCTTATTCCACTTCTTCTTCTCCTTCCTTCCTTCCTCTTCTTCTTATGTCTTCCTCCCTTCTTCCTCCTTCTCTTCTCTCTTTCTCTCTCTCTCTCTTTTTCTCTCCTTCCTTCTTCTTATGGCTCCCTCCCTCCTTCCTCCTTCTCTTCTTCCTCCTCCTCTTATTCCACTTCTTCTTCTCCTTCCTTCCTTCCTTCCTTCCTTCCTTCCTTCCTTCCTTCCTTCCTTCCTCTTCTTCTTATAGCTTCCTCCTTCTCTTCTCTCTCTCTCTCTCCTTCCTTCTTCCCTTCCTCCTTCCTGGGCCTGCCCTCCTCAGGGGCGGAGGCTGAGGAGAAAGAGGCGAGGCCAAGGAGAACGAGGCGGCGGCGGCGACAGTGGAAGGAAGGCTGCCAGGAGGGAAGAAGCAGGCCGGGCCTTCGCTGCTGCTGCTACTGCGTCGCCGCCGCCGCCGCTGCCTCCTTTCGCCGAAGGAGGGAGGCGAAGAGAGCGCGAGAGGGGCAACGCGAGGCCGCGGCTGAGGCGGAGGCCTAGGCCTCTCTCCCTTCATGATGGCGTCCTCCTGAGGAGGAGGAGGCCCTTCCTTCCGCGCCGCCCGGGGGAGCGGGTCATGGGCTTCGGCGCCGGGAGGCAAGAAGAAGCCGGAAGGAGACGAAGAAGGAGAAGGAGAGGCAGGCAAGGCAAGGAGAGGCAGGCCCAGGTGAGGCCTTGGCCGCCGGGAGGCCTGCTCTGGATTTGGGGTTGTGTTCCTCTCCTTCCCCATAGGCCAGGGGCTCAAGGGGGCTGTGGATGAGGGGTTGTGTTCCTCCCCATAGAAGACTTGCTAAGGAGGCTTCTTGTGTGTGGATTTGGGGTTGTGTTCCTCCCCATCAAAGAGTTGCTAAGGAGGCTTCTTGTGTGTGGATTTGGGGTTGTGTTCCTCCCCATAAAAGACTTGCTAAGGAGGCTTCTTGTGTGTGGATTTGGGGTTGTGTTCCTCCCCATAAAAGACTTGCTAAGGAGGCTTCTTGTGTGTGGATTTGGGGTTGTGTTCCTCCCCATAAAAGAGTTGCTAAGGAGGCTTCCTGTGTGTGGATTTGGGGTTGTGTTCCTCCCCATAAAAGAGTTGCTAAGGAGGCTTCCTGTGTGTGGATTTGGGGTTGTGTTCCTCCCCATAAAAGAGTTGCTAAGGAGGCTTCCTGTGTGTGGATTTGGGGTTGTGTTCCTCCCCATAAAAGACTTGCTAAGGAGGCTTCCTGTATGTGGATTTGGGGTTGTGTTCCTCCCCATAAAAGACTTGCTAAGGAGGCTTCCTGTATGTGGATTTGGGGTTGTGTTCCTCCCCATCAAAGAGTTGCTAAGGAGGCTTCCTGTGTGTGGATTTGGGGTTGTGTTCCTCCCCATCAAAGAGTTGCTAAGGAGGCTTCCTGTGTGTGGATTTGGGGTTGTGTTCCTCCCCATAAAAGACTTGCTAAGGAGGCTTCCTGTATGTGGATTTGGGGTTGTGTTCCTCCCCTTTTCCCATAAGTTAAAGGCTCAAGGGGGCTGTGGATGAGGGGTTGTGTTCCTCCTCTTTTCCCATAAGTTAAAGGCTCAAGGGGGCTGTGGATGAGGGGTTGTGTTCCTCCCCATAAAAGAGTTGCTAAGGAAGCTTCCTGTGTGTGGATTTGGGGTTGTGGTCCTCCACTTCTCCCATGTTAGGGGCTCAAAGGGGCTGTGGATGAGGGATTGTGTTCCTCCCTATAAAAGAGTTGCTAAGGAGGCTTCTTGTGTGTGGATTTGGGGTTGTGTTCCTCCCCATAAAAGAGTTGCTAAGGAGGCTTCCTGTGTGTGGATTTGGGGTTGTATTCCTCCTCTTTTCCCATAAGTTAAAGGCTCAAAGGGTCTGTGGATGAGGGCTTGTGTTCCTCCCCATAAGAGTTGCTAAGGAGGCTTCCTGTGTGTGGATTTGGGGTTGTGTTCCTCCCCTTTTTCCATAAATTTGGGGCTCAAGGGGATTGTGGATGAGGGGTTGTGTTCCTCCCCATAGAAGAGCTGCTAAGGAGGCTTCCTGAGTGTGGATTTGGGGTTGTGTTCCTCCCCTTTTCCCATAGGTTAGGGGCTCAAAGGGGCTGTGGATGAGGGGTTGTGTTCCTTCCCATAAAAGAGTTGCTAAGGAGGCTTCATGTGTGTGGATTTGGGGTTGTGCTACTCACTTTTCCCCAGAAGACTGTGGATGAGGGGTCGTGTTCCTCCCCATAGAAGAGTTGCTAAGGAGGCTTCTTCTGTGTGGATTTGCGGTTTTGAGCCTCTCCTTCCCCATAGGTTAGGGGTTCAGGGAGAGTGTGGGTGAGGGGTTGTGTTCCTCCCCATACACTAGTGGCTAAATAAAAGGAGCTGTGGACTAGGGTTTTTCCCCATAGAAGAGCTTCTAAGGGGTCTTCTTGTGTGTGGTGTGGATTTGGGGTTGTGTTCCTCCCCTTTCCCATAGGCCAGGGGCTCAAGGAGACTGTGGATTTATTTATTTATTATTTATTTGCGACATTTATATCCCGCCCTTCTCACCCCGAAAGGGACTCAGGGCGGTTTACAAGTATATATACATACAGTATATTATATTTACGACTATATTGCAATATTATTAGTAATATTGCATGTAATAAAAATATACAATGATAATAGTGAATTATAATTATTATTACATTGTATTACATCATAATATTATTTTTAATATTACATGTATATACGATATAGTATAATATTAGCATAGTATAATATTATTATATATTATTATATCATTAAATACATATAGGAGACATGGTGGAAAGATGTCTTCCTGGCCCCATCTTCTTTATTCATTTGGGGTTGTGTTCCTCTCCTTCCCCATAGGCCATAGGTTCAGGGGGAATGTGGATGAGGGGTTGTTTTTCTCCATGAACTAGTGGTTAAGGAGGCTTCCTGCGTGTGTATTTGGGGTTCTGTTCTTCTCTTTCCCCATAGGCCAGGGGTTCATGGGGACTGTGGATGGTCGGTTGTGTTGCTCTCCATAGAAAAGTTGCTAAGTGGACTTCTTGTGTGTGGATTTGGGGTTGTGTTTTTCCTCCTCCTCCTCCTCCTAAGGCAGGAGTCCAAGAGGACTCTGGGTTAGGGCCTGTGTTCCTTCCTCTAGACCAGCAGTCTGTGGATGAGGAGTTGTCTTCCTCCCATAGATTAGTAGCTAAAAGGAACTGTGGTCTACGGGTTGTGTTTTTCCCCGTAGAAAAGTTGCTTTGGTGGCTTCTTGTGTGTGGACAAGCAGTTGTGTTATTTCCCTTACCCTGTAGGCTTTTAAAGGAAAGGCTGTCCAACTGAGGTCATGCCCCTTGCCCCATAGGCCAGGCTGCGGAGCTGACCCCATACATAGACTTAAATGGGGGTGGGGTCTTTATGGAGCAGGCTTGTATGGAGGAAACGGGGATCCACATTGGACATGAGGAGGGAAGATTGATGTCAGAGCGAGAGAGGTTAAGAACTGGGTTGCTGTGGGTTTTCCGGGCTGCATGGCCATGTTCCAGAAGCATTTTTTCCTGATGTTTTGCCTGCATCTATGGCAGGAACCCTCAGAGTTGTGAGGTATGTTGGAAACTATTCAAGTGGGGTTTATATATCTGTGAAATAATGTCCAGGGTGGGAGAAAGAACTCTTGTCTGTTTGAGGCAGGTGTGAATGTTTCAATTGTCCACTGCCTGGGGAAATCCTTTGTTGGAAAATGTTAGCTGTCCTGATTTTAGAGTTTTTAAATACTGGTAGCTAGATTTTATTCATTTTCATGGTTTCCTCCTTTCTGTTGAAATTGTCCCCATGCTTGTGGATTTCAATGGCTTCTCTGTGTAGTCTGTAATGGTGGTTGTTAAAATGGTCCAATATTTCTGTGTTCTCCAATAATATGCTGTGTCCAGGTTGTTTCATTAAGTGCTTTGCTAGGCTGACTTATTTGGTTGAGTTAGTCTGCAGTGCCTTTCATATTCCATGATTCGTGTTTGGGCAATGCTGCTGTGTTTGGTGGTCCCTCTGTAGACTTGTCCACAGCTGCGTGGTATACGGTAGACTCCTGCAGAGGTGAGAGGATCCCTCCTGTTCTTCGGTGAATGTAGCATTTGTTGGATTTTCGTAGTAGGTCTGTAGATGGTTTGTAAGTTGTGTTTCTTCATCAGCTTCCCTATGCGGTCAGTGGTTCCCTTGATGTATGGTAATAACACTTTTCCTCTTCCCTGAAAACGCAGGACGAAGGAAGTGCAATGTATATGGCATTCAATCATGGGGTTTAAATTGTAAAGATGGACGAGAGAGATGATAAGGGGGATATTTGCTGGGTTTATGTCCCCACCTTCCTCTTCCTCCTCCTTTTCTTCTGGCTTCCTTCCTCCCTCTTCTTATGACTTCCTTCCTTCTTTCCTTCTTATGGCTTCTTTTCTTCCTTGTTTCCTTCCCCTCTTTCTCTACCTTCCTTCCTTCCTCTTCCTCACAAATGGGGTTTGAATTGTAAAGATGGAACAAGTATTGAGAGAAGATAAGAGGGGTATCTGCTGGGTCTGTGTCCCCTCTTTCGCCTTCCTTTCCAATAAAAGCCTGGCAAAGTGTGTAACGTAGTGTTCTCTGCCTTCTTCCACCCCCTTTTTGCAGACCCCATTGCAGCTGAGAAGGAGACCCCTAGTAGCAGCAGCAGCACCTGCTTCCTTGCAGCAGGAGGCCGCAAGGAGGAGGTCGTGAGGGACGGCAGCCATGGCTCACTCTCCGGTGGCTGTGCAGGTACCAGGAATGCAGGTAAGGCCAAAAGCGAGCATTGTAAACATTCAGGGTGGCATCCTAATATATCCCTGTTCTCCTGAGCTCATCTACGCTTCTGTGATGGGAATGTGCCTTTCAACCTGAGGTCTCAGCATAGCGCAAGGTGGAGGTGATGTGGCACAAGCGAGGCTCCCGCTTGATGTTGTAGAGGGAGGAGATTGACATCAGCACTTTTTACACTCCAAGAGCCCTTGTGAGCTTTGCATCAGAACGTGCTTGCATAGTACGGGTTTAAACAGCTGCAGGAGAATGACTTTGGTGGAAAGACAGGCCCCTTACTCTTGTAATATATAGGGATTTGTAAAATAAGGGATTCTAATGTGCCATCAAATCTAATGCACACCTTGATTTTCAAAACCCTGAAAACAAACAAAAACAAAATTTGCTGCCAAATGTAATATGCAGCAGCAAAAAGCACGCTCTGGGGAGATAGGGCGGGCTACAAATAAAGCATTATTATCTTTGTAATTTGGTCAAAAAATGGTGTGCATTTCAGTTGCAGCCTGCTTAGAACTCCTTTAAAAAAAAAGTGTTAGGACACGAAAGCCTCCAGCAATGAAAAAGAAAACCTTGGGTACATATATGCGGTAGATTGAATCCACTTTAATTTAACGTTATGGAATCATGGGGTCTGTAGTTTTACAAGGTCTTGAGCCTCCTCTGCCATAGAATGCTGATGCCTCATCATACTAGAAAAATGGCATAACATTGAGCCATGGCCATTAAATTATTTATTTATTGCATTTAAATACCGCTTTTCTCACCTCTGAGGGGACGCAAAGTGGTCCACATTAAATAAATGTCAAAATGCAATGCTTTACATACAATAAAAACAATATATCACACATCTAAAACAATTACATACGACTATAAATTAGATCATTAAAAACTATGAACCATCAAACATAAACATTTTAACATTGCATTGATGTCCCTCAAAGAGGGGCTCCAGGCTCAGCTCCTGAAACAGCCTCCCTTTTGACTTTCACTTAGTACTAAGATGACCATATGACACAAATCTCATGTGTACCCTAATTTTGGCAAGACCATTTAGCCCAAAAAAGTGCACATTAGATTCGAGTAAATAGGTTAATTTGAAGCCCTCTCAGCTGTGGAAGAGCTGTGTTGCAGTACTTAAAGCTGCTGCTCTTAGTAGGCAAGCAGCAATCTCTCCCACCAAATTCACCCTTGAGCTTCTTTGCCCCAAGTGTTAATCAACGCCCAAATATCGCTTAGATGTTACCACTTGCTCATCCAGCAGCCGTCTCCCCTTTGACTCCAACCCTTCTCTGCCGCAGGAAGAAAAATCTGACTCTTGGTTTTGCTCTTTCGAGGGAGGGCCGTGCTTTGCTGGGAACCCAGAAATGTTTTCCACGTTGCTGCCAGTTTTTTCCCTCCTGAGAATAAAGTCGGATTTATTTGAGCGGTTCACTTCAGGCAACCTCTGAGCGTGGAAACGTTCCTATTATTAAATCGAGTGACAGTGCTACTTTCGAGTTAAGCATAGGCTTTGGCCTCTTGTCCCTAGATGTAGCTGAGGGGTCAAGGATTTGGTGGCTGCGGAGTCTGAAACTTGTTGTAGCTGGGAGCCTGGCAATGGGACCAAACCATAGCTCTTGGGGTTTTGTTGGGATTTGAATAAAGGAAATGCTTTTTATCGTTTTGTTGAGGGTTCTTTTTTCTGCCACAGACCAACACAGGCTAGTCTCCTGGAACTAATCTGGGAGGGTGTTTGATTATTTTCCCCTCTGGTGATTTTCTAATCTGCTTGACATGTGTGTAATGGCACTAAGCCCATCAAAAAGCTTTGTGTTTGGAAAAGGAAGCAATCAAAGGCCCTTGAGCGGACAAAATACATTGTCCTGGTTGGGGTCCCCCATCAGGGCCCATTTTTTACTGCTCGCAAGATCCTGATTTCTTGAGCTTGCTTATTTTCTGAAATAATTTTCTCCCATTGCTTCTGTTGTTCTCCCAATGCCATCCTAGGAGTCAGTTGTGCCAAATGTAGGTGGAGTATCCCTTCTCCAAAATGTTTGGGACCAGAAGTGTTCCATGTTTTAGGTATTTTGGAATCCCTTCATGTACACAATGAGATATCTTGAAGATGGGACCCATCTCTGAACATGAAATGTGTTGATATTTCATATGTACCTTATATACAATTTCTGAAGGTGATACACAATATTGTTATATGTTTTGAGCATACAGCATAAATTTGACCATCAGAATACTGTCATCCCTTGACACTTGCAATTTTGTCTTTAGATTATCTGTTGATTTGATTAATATGTTGTCTTTAGAAATCTCTTGGTCCTCCAGTGTGATCCGGTGACCAGCTTATTGTTGTAGAGATTATTATTTTGTTTGTTTATACCTCGCTTTTTCTCTCTCCAAACGAGACTCAGACCGGCTTACAAAACAACCAGTTCAATACAATTTTAAGACCCAAAGATATACAAACATTCAAATAAGAATTAAATATTGATGTTATTAAGAATCCATAGAGGACTAGAGATTTCTAGTGAAGAAATGCTCAGTGCTATTAAAATATGACTTGTTTAAAGCTCATTTAAGGTGTGAGAAGGAATCATGTTTCTGTATTTTTCAAACAAGCACATGTATGACTACATCTTCAAAGTAAACGAAACAAACATGTGTCTTGGTGTGATAATTGTTTGCCTGGCTTCATTATCTGGTTATTATCTGGGCTTGGCTTCCCAACCTCATGAGTGTCCCAACAGATAGTGGCAGGAAAAGCTCTGAGGGTTTTCGGTTAATTATTTTGATGATGGGATTGGAGCCATGCTGGAGGGACTTGATGAGCACCAGTCCATATTTAAAGGGAAATGCAGACTGATAGGAAGAGTAATTACATTCCCACATCTAGTTCATGCTGTTGCTTTCCTTAAGAGTACAATTGTCTATCAGTCTATTAACATGCCAGGCAAATTTGGATTTGGCGTAGTTGGACAAATGGTCTACGCTTATAGTCGCCAGACCCTCCCATATTGAAAGAAGATTAGCAGCTTTTCGTTGATTTCTCAAAAGAATGAAAGGAAATAAAAATATTAGGGGTTTTTTTGTAATAGTAAGAGTAAGTCAGTACTATAGAGATGTAGGAACATCCAGAAAAAGAAAAAGAGGAGTTAGCGACAAGAATAATAGGATTCCCAGTGATATTCAAGGGTTCCTTAAAATTTAATCTATAAATTAGAAGTTATGGGATAAGAATGATAGACTTTTGTCGAAGGCTTTCATGGCTGGAATCACTGAGTTGCTGTGAGTTTTCCATGGTGTTAGGCCATGTTCCAGAAGCATTCTCTCCTGACGTTTTGCCCACATCTATGACAGGCATCCTCAGAGATTGTGGGGTCTGTTGGAAACTAGGCAAGACAAGAAACAATCAGGGCCAGTTAACACCTCCCATCAAAGGATTTCCCCAGGCTTTGAAGCTGTAAGGCTATTCAGTGCTAATCAAGCTGGCCAATTGCAACATTCACACCTGCCTCAGGCAGACAAGAGTTCTTTCTCCCACCATGAACATTCCACAGACATATAAACTCCACTTGCATAGTTTCCAACAGATCTCACAATCTCTGAGGATGCCTGCCATAGATGTAGGCAAAATGTCAGGAGAGAATGCTTCTGGAACATGACCATACAGCCCGGAAACTCACAGCAACCCAGATAGAGTTTTGATTATGAAGAAGACAGCATTAAGAGGGTAGAAAGTATTATGTAGGACTTTCTTTCCTTTCTTAACCTTTCTGTCTCTTTTCTTTCATTCAATCCTTACCCACTTTTCTGTTTTTCTATTTTAGTTTAGATAAGGGAAAAACACTTTTTTAACATAATAGAAACCCTTTCTGTATGAGATAATTATTGCAGATGACAAAATAGGATGTTAAAAATATTCTTACTTTATATCCATTATTTTATCCCTCCCAACTATTGATAAAAATTATATATTTAAGTAAATACATACTAGTCAAAGTCACATTGTTGACATATGAACTCAAACCTTGGGACTATTATTTCCTGTTCCTAGCAAGAGGTTCTGCAGGTTTGACTTGAGTTTGATGCAGTAAAACATCCAAAAAATCTGTTTTGGCCAATAGGAATGGAAAGATGGTTCTTGACACTAAAGAACAGGTCAGCGAGGAACTATTTTTAACTCCAGTTTTTCACAATATGCTCTAGTTGTCAGGCAGTGTTCAAATGCTGTTGCCGCATGATTGAGAAGACATGCTCCTTTGACATCGGACTGTAACAGCATTCATTTAATACAAATAATAACAAATGACCAACTTCTGGCTTTGAGTGTATAGTAAATCCTTGGTGTCCACTGATGATTGCGTCCAGGACCCAGTGATATATAGAAGTGTAGTAAAACGGGATGCTTTTTATCCAGTGGCAAAGTTAGGTGTGCTTTCTGGCATTTAAAAAAATTCCCAGGTAGTAATAGGAAACTTTGAATATGAAACATAACTCCAAAATCTTGTTGAATTTTAGACAGGACCCACACTGCCATATAATCCAGTTTCTGAATCCAGATTATCTGCTTTGAACTGGATTATATGAATCTACACTGCCAGATAATCCAGTTCAAAGCAATAATCTGGATACAGAAACTGGATTATATGTCAGCGTAGATGGGAAGTTACAGATATACGGAATAATACAAGTTTACCGGTGTGCTTTGAATAGGGATCGCTCATTTCCACAGATGTTCCTCACTTATGTAGAACTCTTGAAGTTAAATATTACAGGACAGATAACAAAATGTGTGTTAGCTAAGTGGTTGTTGTAATTGTGTGCCTTCTTTCCATTGAAACCTATTGGTTTGGCCCTTTCTCAAACAGCACAAATAGGATTGTGGATGCTGCAGTCGAGAAATATTCCCTTGGAATGAAGTCCCATTAAAGTCAGTGGGACTCCATTTGGCATGAACATCTCCAGGATTTGAATATTGGTCTCATTAAGAACCAAGGGCAGGGCAAAGACCAGACCGCTTTTGAAAACTTCACTGGAAGAGCAATTATTTGAACTCCTAGTGTTGCAATGAAGGATAATGATTAGTTGTACATGTTCTGAAAAGCAAGAAGCGCCGTGTTAACAGTAATGTGCTTCTTGATGTTCCTGCTCTCTTGTCATCTTCTTCAAGCTTTGAACTCTGCTTTGTCAGGAGGGAAAGAGTCCTTCTGTTTTCTGAAGTCTCTGTTTTGTGTTGGCAGCAGGGAGGATCAAACAGGGTTGACTGAAGTGAGTGGAAACACAAAAAAGGGGGTAGGAATGAAAAGCCTTGCTCATAACTTTTCAGTCTCAGCTAGACCCTTTTCCGCAAAGCACCTTCCAGTGTGACCTCTTGAAGCAGCCAGTCAGACATAGCATTTTGACGGATGTTTCGGCAGCGTTAGACCTGTTTGCCAGTTAGACTTGAGGGCACCCATTAATTTTGCATGGGCTGCTTGGTGTCGGAAGAAGATAGCTAGCCACCACCCTATTTTGAGGGCTGATGTAAGAGTGTGGTGTACATGGCCTCACTTCTGCTTTGGGCATTAAGGGCAGAGGCAGATTCCCCCGTAGAAGGCCTTAGAAGTCGGTAGTAGATCAGCAGCTGTATCCACAGACTGTTGCTAGATGCAAGCAGTGTGATTTCTAAAGCTTTTGCTTAGATTGTCGTATTATGGACTTCATCAGACGGTTGGGGGGGGGGGGGGGAGAGCAGAAAGAAACTTCTTACCCTGCTACCCCCAATCTTTCCCTGCCTTCTGGGATGGCCATCCATCCCACAACCTTCCACCATCTTCCCTCGTCTTTCTCTATCAGGAGTCAATTTATAGTACGTTGTTCGTACTGAAACACATACTGCCAATTTCTGTATATTTCATGTTTGACATCTATGTACCACATTCTAGGTTGAAAGCAAAGATAAGGCTTCCTTGCCCATGGCAATCCAGGGGACATCCTTTCCTCTGATGTGTGCTGCTTCTCTGAATGGCTCAGGCTGTGTAGTTTTTTTTTTTTTTATCCCACTGTTCTCTCAATATGGGGACTCAGGGCTCTTCTGCTCACACTGCCACTGAGCACTAGTTAAATGCCTTAATGTGTGCCTCAGTTGGCACAGCGGGTTAAACCGCTGAGCTGCTGAACTTGCTGACCGAAAGGTTGGTGGTTCAAATTTGGGGAGTGGGGTGAGCTCCCACTGTTAGCCCCAGCTTCTGCCAATCTAGCAGTTGGAAAACATGCAAATGTGAGTAGATCAATAGGAACCGCTTCTGTGGGAAGGTAACAGCGCTCCATGCAGTCATGCCGGCCACATGACCTTCGAGGCGTCTATGGTCAACGCTGGCTCTTCACCTTAGAAATAGAGATGAGCGCCACCACCCAGAGTCGGACACGACTAGACTTAATGTCAAAGGGAAATCTTTATCTTTACTTTTCTTCTCTTGGAAGAGAGACAGTTGGAATTTCATCATACTCTGGCTTTCCCCCTGTTTCTATACACTTGCAAGACATTTTAACAACGGAGCCCATCAAATGATGCAGGAGTATTTCCTGTTGGTTCCCCGTGGGTCTCCGTTTCTGAAGGGTGTGGAAATGGAGGTTTTTGGAGTTGGGAAGCAATCGACTCCAAAGTTCCTCATTCGGGTAGAAATGTCAAAAGGCTCTTATTTTAAGGTGTGATGGGAATTGTCGAATTTCTCCATCTTAGATCGCTTTGTGGAAAGTATGGGCATTCTTGTGGACTGACTGCTGATGATCCTTCTGTTTCCATTAGTGGTTTAAAGAAGGTGTGGGTCCCACTGAAATAAGTATTTTAAAACGGTGCCTTATGTCTCCCTTTAGCGTAAGGGGCTTGAGGGTAAAGGATCCCTTGGAAAGTGGTGTCTTCAAAAGGATGCCTGTTTTCAAAAGTGTGCTGGTATCCTCGAAATGGGAGGAGACATTGCCTAGAAGCAGGAGGAAGCAATCCTGTGTGATGGGGGCCAGCAAATTATCCCCATGAGATCCCCATGAAATGCCACACAAAGAAGATGATTCCTTCTGCTTTCTTCCCCAAATGGGATGAAGTTTTTCCTTGCACCATGGTTTGAGGTGTTTTTGAGGGAGACTACAATTCATAGGGATCTGCAGTGTTGTTGTTTGTGTGTACCTTCGAGTCATTTCCAACTTACGGCGCTCCCATCATAGCAAGCTTTCTTTAGAGAGGGTTTTGCCTTCCTCTGTAGCCAAGAGTGGGATTTGCCCAAATCCACCCAATGGCTTTCCATGACTGAACAGGGATAGAGTCATAGTCCAATACTCCAATACTCTAGAGTCATAGTCCAATACTCCAACTCTACCATTTGGGTCATCTACCTCAAACTTCCAAATTATGGTGAGAGAAGGTGAATCTTTTTCTTTCAAATGTCTGTCTTCCACTCCATTTCCTCAAGTGGCTTCACAGTTTTCACAAACATGTCCCATTGCACCACACACACAGTCCTCACCAAAATTTTCCACTGCCCTTGGTGGTTTTGACATCCTCAAAGTAAAAAAAAAAATGGTGTTGCTTTTCAAAATGTGCAGTCTTTGGCAAACTAGCACAAGAGGCATTTTAGGAAGAGGCCTTATTAAATTGGGAAAGGCGTGGTGACTTCTCATGTAATTGAATCCATTTAGTCTCGAAAAGCGAGAGCTGGTGTGGTTGGAGTGCTGACTGGGCCTTTTGTTTGACACTCTGCTAAGCCGTGGAAAACCACCAAAAGCCTCACTCTCTCAGCCTCAGAGGATAGCCGTGAATGAATCTTTCCAAGAAAACCCTTGGAGAGAGTTGCCACAAGTCAGGCTCAGTTGGAAAGGACATAACAAGGGGTCCCGGGATGCCTTTCTGACTCCACTAAAGGAAGTTATTTGGCAAAATATAGAGACGAGGGAGAGAGTTCCTTGTTGCGAATCGTACTACTCTTGTGTTAATAGTTCATTTTCAGTATCTTATTTGCTGTCTGTTGAGGCTGCCTGCTTTACTTTGTGTTCCATTTCTGGCACAAGGGAGCTCATGTCTCTCCTGGAGGTATTAGGGAAAGAAAAACAGCGTCTTTTGAACAAAGAGCTGCTTGTGACTGAGCTTTTTGAACACCAAAGAACTTGCGCTGGGGCATTTCTCACACACACAAAAAAAGGTTGACGTACAACTTTCTTTAGCTCATGACGACAGAATGTGGGAGTGCCCCCAGAGCAGACAAAAGAATATCTGCCCATAAAAAGAGTGAGAAATCCCAAACTGGAATCTCCAGGTTATCGAGTCGTGGCTCATTTCTCTGGCATTCCAGCAAAGCCAATGGCAGAGAGCCGTTCTTGAACCCTTGGCAAATATTTGCACAGTGGATGTGATTTCCTTCTCTCCTTGACAGTAATAGCTGCCATAGAGAGAACAGTACAGCAGTCTCCAGACTTCGTTCTGCCTTTAGTGTTGTTATTCTGCAATTTGAGATGGTTGTGGAAAGGAAGGGAAGCATGTAGTCATTTACTTTGTTGTCAGATGTTCCTTGGCATCTGACAGGAGATATTTCTATGATAGGGCACATCTTCATTAGCAAAGTGAAACTTGGTTTTTCGGGGTCATTTTCCACTCTCCTTGTCTTTGATAGCTGGCCAGATATGGCCTTGTTTTGAGCTTTGTGGCTTAGTTGCCTGTTAGGGTTTTCTGAAACTACTTAATAAGATAACAACAACAGCAACAATTTATTTGTATTTTGCCCTATCTCCCCAAGGGGACTCAGGGCAGATTCCAGCAAACACAGACACAAGGCAAACATTCAAGATCATGATTGTGGATGAGATATTGCATGGCAGAAGCCCCTTTGGCCCTGAAGCATAATGTTTCTCTTCTTGTAATGGTAAATACTACATTTTATTTCCTACTCGCTTCTCCTCAAAGCCCGAGATGGGGTGCAATACAGTTGAAATTTATAAATAAAAGCTTCAAACCATTAAAACACATTATTGCCCAAGTTTTGTCATCTTCAGGCGTGCTTTCTCCTGCTCGCTTCCATCTTTGCCTGGCCCTCTGCTCCATGTACGCTGCCATATAATCCAGTTTCTGGATCCAGATTATCTGCTTTGAACTGGACATGAGTCTACAGTTCAAATCCAGTTCAAAGCAGATTCAGAAACTGGATTATATGGCGTTGTGTATAGGGCCTGTGAGAGACTCCTAGACTGTCTCCCAACAATCACTTTAGCATTCTTCTATTTATCATTTCTCCCTCTAGGATAGCCTATCTATCTATCTATCTATCTATCTATCTATCTATCTATCTATCTATCTATTATATTGTCCTCTTGTGGTGGCATCTAAATGCTGCATACATGCATCCCTATCTATTTGTTTTTGGGGCCCTAATCCCAGATGGGCTGGATTTTGTAGTTGAAATCCCATTAGTATTTTAGGTTGAATAATGAAGGATGTATGTACTAAGGTTTGGTCTAAATTCATCAAACCATGTAGGAACCTTTGAGGAACAAACATGCACACCTATTTTCACATATACCGCATGTATAGTTTGAAAAGTTGAGAGCTAGCTTCTCTGCTTTAATCATGCAGCTTTATTGCTTTATGGTGGCGTTTTTCCACCAGCACACACTCCTTGCAAAGGCAAAGGAATGTGGTGCCGTTGGGAAGAAAGTAATACTCTCTGTAACTTCTAATTTAAATGTTGGCTCACTAGAACATAAGGGAGGCTTCTAGCTTCCATTTCTGAGAGTTGTAGGCTTCAATTCAGAAGATAACAAGATGGAACAGGGTCCATTTAGCATGTTAGGACGCACACATCTGCTGCTCCGAGTCGTCCATGCTCTTCTTGCACTAAAAATGCAAGACATTGCTAGATGTGTGAAAACCTAAGAGTGGAAGACCGTACGCTAACATTTTTTCAAAGTGCTCTGTTGCTTTTTAACTGCTTTTAATAAGAGTTTCTGAATGTTTGGGGGAAATGTTGGTCGTCAAGAACATCAGCCCCTTTGCTTTGTGTCTCAGTCGGTTTCTTCACATGGAATATTTTTTCTCAAGATCCGATGATAGAAACCGAAGCGGCAATTTTATAATAGTATACAATGCTGCCTTTTGAATGGTTTATGTACATGATTCCAGGAACAACCCTGTGGCTGAATTTAGATGCCTGGATTTGGTTATGTTTCCATTCCTCCCCCCTTTTCACCCAATGAGACGATGTTTGCATACAGCTGCTGTTTAAAGAACAACAGTTTTGGGTTGTTGTTTTTTCTTTCAAGGCAGGCTATATGTGTGTGTGTGTGTGTATATATATATATAAATCTCCCCAGTTCTGGAAAAACCTGCTTCATTTCCGAATGTGTCTGGAGCCCTAACACATGTTTACTTGCAAACTTCGAGAAAGGGAGAAAGAAAGAAATCTCTCATGTGTTTCTTTATCTCTTAACCAAGGTCTTAACATTATGGCCAAAAGTTTTCCTTTCTCTGGTGCAATCCAGTCCTGGAGATAGATATTGAGAAGTGGAAAATTCCACGAGGATCTTGGACTTTTTTAGCATCAGAGGAAAGCGGCTGTGCAATTATCAGAGGGTTTCTAAAAGGGAACACATTAAGCAAGCCAGGGAGGGTGCATCTTACCGCTTGCTCTTGAAAAGCACAAAACTGAATGTGTTCTCTTGTTGGAAGCACACCGATCTGCTGCTTTGGGAGGACTTGCAAATGCAGTATTCTCCTGGTCCTAATACAAGATTGCATTGAAACAGGCAACTGGAGAAATCCCTTAGGCTCCGACTGTGGCATAATAGTCCTGCATCATTTCCCAGTTCCTTGAGTTCCAGAAAACCTTTGATTTTTGGGCCCTCCTGGTTTCAGAGGTGGGCTTTTAGCGTCTGTCTACATCTGTATATAGGCAGTTGCCAAGTTATGAACAAGAGATGTTCTGTAGGTTTGTTCTTAAGTTGAATTTGTATGTAAGACAGAACAGGAACATACAACCAAATATACAGTAGAGTCTCACTTATCCAAGCTAAACGGGCCGTCAGAAGCTTGGATAAGCGAATATCTTGGATAATAAGGATGGATTAAGGAAAAGCCTATTAAACATCAAATTAGGTTATGATTTTACAAGTTAAGCACCAAAACTTCATGTTATACAACAAATTTGACAGAAAAAGTAGTTAAATAAGCAGTAATGTTATGTTGTAATTACTGTATTTACAAATTTAGCACCAAAATATCATGATATATTGAAAACATTATCCAGAGGCTTGGATAAGCGAGGCTTGGATTAGTGAGACTCTACTGTATATATTCTTTAGCTTTGGATAGCATAGGGAAGAGCAAACACCTCTGTGACATATGTTTGGCTATCTGTGACCCTGTTCGGAAGATTTCACCACACTTTATGTCCCTGTGATCATTGATTTTGGAAAGTTTGGCTTGTTGTGGAAACAAAGATTGTGATAAAGCTTCAGTGAAGACACCTTTTCCCCATGATAATAACTCTTCCAGAAGTGGATTTCCCTTTCGAGTGGAAGATTTCTTTCACTTTCTGTGGTCTCAGCTCCGTTCTTAAGTTGTTTGTGTGCCGGGTGTTTGTATCTCAGAGAGTGCTTGTATATAATAAAAATGACAATATGTTTGTCTGTATGTATGATTGTGTGTGGGTAATTTCCTTTTGGCTGTCTCAGTTCCAGAGAGTCCTGTGACCCCCATCAACGACAGATCTGGACCAAATTTGCCACACAGAACCCTTTCCGCCCCAACCAACAAAAGATAATGGAGGGGTTAAGGGATGATTGACCCAACATGATGGGATCTACAGTCCTCCCACATCCAGAAAGCCCTGTGGCCTCCACCGAAAATGGATATGGTTCAAACTTGGTACACAGACCCACCATGGCCAACTTTAACTACTTGTGGAGTTTGTGGGCTTGACAGAATATGATAGCAGTTGTAGTTTCCCTACACATATGTGCATTTTCTAATGGGTCCATTCACACAATTGAAAACCAATAATGAATATTTCTGATGTTTATCCTTACCAGATCCCTAAAGTACCAAAGGTTGTCTATAGCTATATAAAAGTCAAAGTATGTATGTATGTTTGATCCTCAAAGACTCCTACATGGCCTGATGGATCTGGACCAAACATAGTACACATAGCCATCATGATCCAACTTAAAATACTGGCAAGGTATCAAGTAATAAAACCACCCTGTTTTGGGGCAAGGGCCCTGAAAACTAAAACATATTTATCTAGCTCTCAAATACAATCACTAGATGGCAGTGGTTCAAATTTCAAGCATTACAAGACTATAGACAGCACTCAGTGTGCAACTGTAGTGCTGTGAAAACATTATGTAACATATTGTGGGTTTTCTTAGGATGGAACTCCTGCTGCTCACATTGGTCCTCGATACACTCTTTGGTTTTGTTTGATGGGAAAGAGACAACTTGACCTGAATCAAGCTAAATGTCTAATAATTTTCTCATCCTCTCCTTTCTTTCTTCCCCCCAGAACCATAGAGCAGACCCCGAGGAGCTTTTTACAAAGCTCGAACGCATCGGGAAAGGATCCTTCGGGGAAGTCTTTAAAGGCATTGATAATCGGACGCAGCAAGTGGTGGCCATCAAAATCATAGACCTGGAAGAGGCCGAAGATGAAATCGAAGACATCCAGCAGGAGATCACTGTTCTGAGCCAATGCGACAGTCCATACGTCACAAAATATTACGGCTCCTATTTAAAGGTATTGTATATGGTTGCGTCATGTTTTGCTGAAAAAAATGGTGGCTTTGAAAGTGTTGTGACATCAAAGTTTTCATGTTTTTAGAGATAGAAGATAGAGTATGATTTGGGCTTGCTGTTTGCATCACATTTTGATTCTTGTGTTTTCAGGACACTGCGAAATACTAAAGATATTCCAATTTCAGCATGCTCCATTTGTTTAGTCATTGAGCTATTCATTTGCCGTTTTGGTTGCGTTTATCACACTATGTAACACAATTTTTGTTCCTGGGTTATAAATGTCATTTCCTAATAGGCTCTACCATAAAAACATGGAAAACGTATTCCAATGCAGTGAACCATGTTGCCTCAATGTGATGTAAATATCTCACCCAGCACTAGCATTAACATAAGGATGATCTGTAGCACCTCTACGGCCCACAAGCGCCCTTCTCCCTCCCACTTTAGAATGAGCACCGATCAATGCATGCAAACTATGGTACGTTTTGCTCACTGGAAGAAACAAGGCTCCTTGCAAACCACGGTTTGACGTTGGCTTGTTTCCACTAATCGTCCCTAAGTTTAAGCACAGGTTTGAGTGATGTCATGAGCCACAGTTAATCGAAAACAAGAAGCAAAAACTTCCATACTTCTGCAAAAGAGAGAGTGCAAGAGTTTCTTAATTTGGCTCATTTTCGCAAACGCCGCTATTCCGGGTTTCATCCCAAACCGAACCCACAAGTGCTTCCTTGTACTTACTGTCAAGAAAAGATATAGGGATGTTTATGTCCTGTAAGGACTTGCCCTTCGGATCTTTCTGTTGTTGTTATTACTTTCATTTTCATGTCAATTCGCCAAAATGTTTCTCTCCTAACTTCCTGGCGCAAAGATAACAAACAAGGCAGCTAGATCAGGTTTTTCTTTTTAAAAACAGCATTGAAATGAGACGGTACATGACAGGTAGCAAGAAGGAATGCGGCTTATTGAGACAGCAAATGCAGAGTCATGTTCAACAGGAAGGAGTCATGCGTGATGAAGAAGGGCGGGCTTTTGCCGCTTTGGAAGAAGTCAGAAATGAAGAACAAAATGTCCCTTTTCCCCTCCATTTAAATTGAGGTGGCAGCATTAAAGAGAGCTTGGAATAGTCAGGAGTGGACTTTGTTGTGCATGGATTATAAGATCAGGTCTGAGCTTATTGGTGGATTTGGGAGTTCTTTTTTTAAGTACATAAACCTGAATGCTGTCTGCAGCCGACCGGAGAGTAGGAGCATGTTGAGATATATGTAAAATGTGACTTTTGCCACTCGTTTGGTCAGCTGGGTTGAAGCAGTTTCCAAGCTGAAATGTTGGAAATATATAGTATAGCTGTAGTAACTGTCCTTGGAGCCTGTGTTTTTCATTCTGGAACAGAGAAGAAGGCCGCTTTAGGTCTTCTTAGCTGCTTTGGGTCTCAGTTGCTGTGATAAAAGTGTGGTATTAGTAATCATCATAATCATGATCGTCTTATATAATAATATAGGAATAATATTGTTATTATTCATATGATGATGATGATGATGATTATTATTATTATTATTAAATTTAAGAAGAGTTTGGATGCCCAAATGACCACTACCTCTATTAATAATAATATAATATTTAAATAAGAATATAAAAATTGAATAATAATATAATCTATTATTATTATTATTATTATTATTATTATTATTATTATTATTATATTTAGGAAGAGCTAAGATTCTTGAAATTGCTTGAATCTCCAAACTCCCACTCCCACTGCCTCTAATAATAATAATCACAATCATCATCATCATCATCATCATCTTATCTAAGAATATAAGAATTGTATAATTATAATATGATATAATTTTATTCTATGATGATGATGATTTAATTTAGAAAGAGCTAAGGGTTGTGAAATTGCTTGGATCACCAAACTACCACTATCACTACCCCTATTAATAATAACCGTCTCTTATATAAGAATATAAGAATTGAATAATAATAATAATAATAATATATCCTGTTATTATTATTATTTAATTTAGGAAGAGCTAGGAGTCCTGAAAGTACTTGAATTCCCGAACTACCATTCCCACTACCTCTAATCATCATCATCATCATCTTATATAAGAATTTTAGTATTATAATATAATATAATTTTCTTTCATGATGATTACTATTTAATTTAGGAAGAACTAATCGTCCTGAAAGTGTGTCAGTCCCCAAACTACTACCACCACTATTACTACTACTAATAATAATAATCTTATATAATAACTAGCTGTGCCCAGCCACGCGTTGCTGTGGCAAAGTGGTGGTGGTATTGGTTAAAAATTGTTGTGTAATTTTTATTTGACGTTATTTGCAATTTTTATTAATTTTATTGTAAGTTATATTTTTATTTATTATATTTTATTATTTTCTTGTATTATTTTTAGTTATTTTCTGTTATTATAGTATTTTATTGTATTAATTTTTAGTGTTTTTTATTATTTTTTATCGGGTTGCTAGGAGACCAAGTTGGAGGAGCTTAGCCTTCTAACTGGCAGCAATTGGATAAAAGCAATTATTCCTCTCTCTCTAATTAGGACTTTATTCTTCTTTTCTTTTTGTTGTATCAACCTAGAGGCGTGGATGATGGGTTGTGTTGTCAAATTTCGAGGTTGGGGGGCCTGTAGTTTTGTTGTTTTGTGGGTCGCCGTGATGCCATCACTCTTTTATATATATAGATATATAATCAATAATATATAGATCATATATCCCATATGATATGCTCTCAGTCTAAAGAAGTGTTTTTCTTCCATGTCCCGGCTAAAGCTGTAGCTGTTTTGTTTGAAGTTTCCAACAGCTACCCTTTTGAGAGCAGTTTTTTGGGAAGGACACAGGGCTTACTTTCTTCTGCTGTGTAGACTTTTCCGATTCACTCTGCCACCGCCCAAAAGGTATCTGTTTGCCCAGAAAGGAATGCTTTTTCAAGGTTTTTCCCAAGTGGCACACAGTTGGGCTTTGTGAAGGGCTCTAAAAGGAGCAAGGCCCCTTCCCTCCTGCTTTCCAACTGTCAGAACAAACACATTGAGTATAAACGTGTCCTATGTACCTTCTTGGTCCTCAACAGAGTGTTCTCTGTGTGCTGTTTGGGCACCTTTCGTTTCTTGCTCAGCTTTCAGTCCATACCCAGGAAAGGATTTTGGGCTAGAAATCAGCTTTAATGCTGAAAATTGCAGACACAGCTTTAGCATTGCAAAAAGTAGTTAACACAGAATAGACTGATCCTATTGAGGATGATGGCCTTTGTAGTCTGTCTTATCAAGTGGACACTGGGTGGGATAGGCTAAGACCAGGTATTGCTCCCACTTGAAACATATACAAGCTTTTGCAAATTTCGCCATCTAGAAATGAAAGCCGAAGCCCATCAATGTATCATTTATATTAACTTTCCAGTTATTATTCAGCATCATTTTTACGATCACAGGACTATTTTGTGAGATTGAAAGGCCTGTTGGGTGTGTTTACTTCAATGTTTCATTCTCTTCTACCCATATACTTCCATTTCATAATCATACAATTGAATACTTTGTAGTCCTAAGACCATAAAATACAGTCCATACAGTGTGCAAAGAACTTCCATTAAGCAAGATGTGAATTGATATATTCTCCTAACCATGTCATAATTTCTTTTAGTTGATTGCTTGTGTCTTTTCCAAATTGAAGCCCATCCCCCAAAAAACTGTTTTCTTGAAACTGTTTTTCATAACAGTTTCAGAAAAAAGGTTTATTTGATTTCCCAGAATATTGAACATTGCTTTGGAAAATGGTCTTTGGCAAAGCATTGCCAGTGCAACCATCTATGTTATAAAGTAAATAAACATCCTGGCAGAGAAATTCCTGTTTAATTCCATGTTAAAGATAGATACTTTCATTCCGTTTAAGGATCCTGATTGTACCAGTATTGATTGGTGATCATTAAACTGAAATGGCCAACACATGTAATAAAAGTTGACTCTGTAAAAAATAAATTGAATTGAAAGGCCTTCATTATTCAAGGCAAAGTTTGGTTGAATTTGGCTTTGTATCATAATTTATGCTTTCTTAATTAAGTCATTGTAGACAATACAATGTTTACTTCCATCTCCACTGCTTCTGGCGGCTGAAGGGGAAAGGGAAGGGGCCTTAGGCTGTTAGGAATTGTGGAAGTCCAAAACACCCGGAGAGCCAAAGTTTGCCCATGCCTGGTCTAAAGTGTGGCTATGTAATGTCTTCTGGACATTATGGTTGGATGGACTGACCTTTCTACAAAATGCTACAATTCCCTCCCTTGAAAAGTCTGACTTTTGATCTGTATTTCCTTTTTAGGGCACAAAGTTATGGATAATAATGGAATACTTGGGCGGGGGATCGGCATTGGATTTGGTAAGTGCTTGCTGCTCTTGTTTCACCGTCTAATTTTACCATCTGATTTTTGCCGGTAATAATTGGCTGGTCGCTAGTGAGTCACTAGTCAATTCATTTGCCAGGTATTTGAGCTTTGCAGTAAATGTCTCTCCGCCTCCCAGCAATCTAAATATTTGCCCCAGAGGAAAACAAGTCATTTCAAGCATTCTTTAAGTCAAGGTTTTAATTATTTGCTCACAGAACTGAGATCTGGACTCTAGAACCAGCCAATGATTACTATGCTATTAATGACAGGTTGGTTTATTTTTAGAACATTCATGTTCAAGGTGTGGAGTAATTTCCTCCAGGCCAGATATCTTCCATTTTGATACCATTTATGCCATCAGAAATATGTTGCCCAGCTTTGTATTTTCTTTGTGGCTCTTTCTTTTCTTCCTCCCTTCCTTCTTACATCTTGTAATTACTATAACTCTTCATTAAACTGCTAGTTCCTTATGGGGTGGATGCCCCTACTGCGGCCTTCAGGACGGTGTTGTTATCAGCAGCTAATCCTTTCTGTCTCTATACTGCCCCCCTGTGAGTGCTGCATACATACATAGAATCATAGAATCATAGAATAGTAGAGTTGGAAGAGACCTCAAGGGCCATCTAGTCCAACCCCCCGCTAAGAAGCAGGAAATTGCATTCAAAGCACCCCCGACAGATGGCCATCCAGCCTCTGCTTAAAAGCCTCCAAAGAAGGAGCCTCCAACATACTCATCAGCTAATCCTTTCTATCTATAGGTAAAGGTTTTCCCCTGACGTTTTGCAATTTTTTTTTACTTTTGGGAGCCCTTGCCCTAAAACAGAGTGGATTTTACAGTTGAAACGCCAGAATTATTTTTAGTTGGAAAAATTGTTCCAGATATATCAAGCCTTTGTGGTATAAATCAAGCAACGAAGATATGTTTTTTTGTATGCATAAAATAGCTTAGGTCCTTGGCGGTGCCCAAGTTAGGTAATTGGTAATGTTTTTTGAAAGAAAAAGTCATTGTTTGGTTTTCAATTTTATTAATGGACCCATTAGAAAATTAATACAGTAGAGTCTCGCTTATCCAGTGTAAACGTTGGATAAACGAATATGTTGGATAATAAGGAGAGATTAAGGAAAAGCCTATTAAACATCAAATTAAGTTATAATTTTACAAATTAAGCACCAAAGCATCATGTTATACAACAAATTTGTCAGAAAAAGTAGTTCAATACACAGTAATGCTATGTAGTAATTGCTGTATTTACGAATTTAGCACCCAAATATCACGATGTATTGAAAACATTGACTACAAAAATGCGTTGGATAATCCAGAACGTTGGATAAGTGAGACTCTACTGTACATATGTGGCTGAACTACAACTCCTGTCATGCTGGATCAATCCCCCAGACCCTGCCACTACTTTAATATAGTCATGTCAGATATGTGGTCCAGATTCATTGTTGGGGTTTGCAGTGGGTGAACGCAATTCCCTACATCCAAGGTCAACCTGTCCCCCCAAATTCACCAGTACTTAAAGTGTACCAGTTTTGGTCCAGATCCATTGTTGGTTGGGTTCACGGTGTACTTTGATAGTGAGTGAACTACAACGCATAGCATTCAAGGTCAGTTGCCTCCAAATCCCACCAGTACTTAGAGTTGGTCATGGTGGATAAGTGTGCCAAGTTTGGTTCAGATACATCATCAAATTGGTTCACAATGCTCTTCAATATTGGGTGAACTTCAACTCTCAGTATCCTGGGTCAGTCTCCCCCCCCCCCTCCACAAAAAGCCCCTGGCCAGTATTTTCTGTTGGTCATGGTGGTCGACATCCATTGTTGGTGGGAGTCACAGGGCTCTCTTGATACAACTCCCAATATCCGGGGCCAGTTCCCCCAAACCTGACCAGTATTTTTTGTTGGCGATGGTGGGTTTGTGTGCCAAATTTGGTCCAGATCCATAATTGGTGTTGTTCACAGTGATCTCTAGATGTGGGTAAACTGCAACTTCTATCTTCCAGAGTTCATTCTCCACCCCCAAACCCACCTGTATGTAAAGTCTGTGTGCCACGTTTATTTATTTACTTATTTACAGTATTTATATTCCGCACTTCTCACCCCGAAGGGGACTCAGGGCGGATCACATTACACATATAGGCAAACATTCAATGCCTTAACATAGAACAAAGACAAACGCGGGGCTCCGAGCTGGCCTCGAACTCATGACCTCTTGGTCAGAGTGATTTGTTGCAGCTGGCTGCAGCTGGTTGCTCAACAGCCTGCCCCACAGCCTGCGCCATGTTTGGTCCAGATCTGTTGTTGTTGGGGTTCAAAGTGCTCTTTGCAAACTGTAAATCCCATTATCTGCTGTCATTGCCCTCCCAAACCCAGCCAGTCGTTAAAGTTGGCTATGGGTATGTGTGTTTGTTTGCCAGTTTGGCTCAGACCCATTGTCGGTGAGTTTCACAGTGCTCTTCACGTATGGGTGAACTATAACTCCCATCATCCTATGCCATTGCCCCCTAACCCCACCTGTCCTTAAAGTTGGTCACAATGGATCTGTATGCCAGGCTTGGTCCACATCTCTTGCACTATGTAACACATTTTTGTTCCTGGGTTATAAATGTCATTTCCTGGTTGGTTCTATCATTTTTAAAAAATGGGGAAAGTTTATTAAATTGCAAAAACTTTGTTTCTGCGGGAGGGACATCCTGCAGCACATGTTGCTATAGTTTTTCATAGAGTCTCAACCAATTCAACCTAGTTTCTGGCAGCAACAAAAACAAAGTTTCTGGAGGAGAACAACTACTTTCAAAGTAAGAACCGCACAACTAAACAGGAAATAACACTTTCAAGGCAGGAACAGAAAATTTTTCAAATTTTGTTACATAGTGTTGGGAGCCACAGCTCTCTCTGGTTGTGGACAATACATACAAACATAGAGACACGATAGATAGATAGATAGATAGATAGATAGATAGATAGATAGATAGATAGATAGATAGATAGATCCAAATGCATTTTCGCTTTTACTATATATAGATAGATATAGCTAATCTCCCCTCCCGTTTCTCTGCAAGTGCCTTGTGCATTAGGTAGCTGCCACTTCCCTTTCCCGAGGGGTAACTGAGGCCGCACCGTCTTCCATGTGAGTCAGCGTCTGGGCAGGGCTCAGGCCTCCTCTGTTCCAAGGCAAACACGCTTCCCGTCGGAGCAAACTCTTGCCGTCCAGCCCTCCTGTTGACTTAATGACTACAAGTCCTCATTTGTAGATGGACGGGATTGCGGCCTGTCTGCCTGGCATCTCTAAAAAAAATTATAAATAGATTAAAACCAAAGTGGATTGCACGTTTGGCTTTTTAGTAAGAGTTAAACCCTTGCTAAACAACAACAACTGGGGTGTTTTATCTGCTTTAAAAAGTTGCAAAAACATCTCCTGGAAGTGTGCTGCAGAACCCAGTTCAACCTGACCAGGGTTTTCCATTTTAGGCGGTTTGCGTTCAGACCAGGTCCCATCTCTTGTGACAAACGCAAGTTTCATGAATGACGCAATACAGGAGAAACTCAGAAGGCAGAAGGCGTTGGGGTTTTGGTGTGTGGTTTGCCCCGTATCCCCTAATCCATACCCACCCTTTTCCTGTAAGATAATACAGCCCAGCGTTTATGCTCGGGACATCCAGGAATGTTGATATTATTATTTTTAGCCATGAGTTTTTTGGCATTCCTCCCTGCTTCTTCGTAGCATACTGTGCCTTTGTCACACTGGAAGTGCAGCACCTGCTGACGTGTTCGACCCCAGTGGCTGCCTTCAGCGGGAACCTAGGAGGAAAATAAGGACTTCCTGTCCTCATGTAGGCAAAGAGAGTGGGCTTCCAAGAGAGAAGGAATATATTCACATGTAAAAGCACGTGTAGCATGTTTTGGCACAGTGTCGCGGTCGTAGTTTAATCATGTAGTTGAGTGAACAGATTCATCTCCTGCTCTCAGCCTTTACCTATACAGCAGAGTATATTATTTTAATCTAATGATTTTATCTTATATTGCTGCTATAGTCCCCCCCCACCTTTGAAGTTGACTGAATTGCATTGGTGGTTGTTTGATATTATTACTATTGATATTATTACTGTTGTATAAACCTTTGTTTTAACTTCTGTTTTATCATCTTCTTGTGTTTTAAACTGTGTGTATTGTTTATGTATTTGCGCTGTTACTTTTGTAACATTGTGAGCCGCCCCGAGTCCCCACAGGGAGATGGTGGCGGGGTATAAATAAAGTTGTTGTTATTATTATTATTATTATTATTATTATTATTATTATTAGAATCTCACTTATCCAACATAAATGGGTCGGCAGAATGTTGGATAAGCAAATATGTTGGATAATAAGGAGGGATTAAGGAAAAGCCTATTAAACATCAAATTAGGTTATGATTTTACAAATTAAGCACCAAAACATCATGTTATACAACAAATTTGACAGAAAAAGTAGTTCAATATGCAGGAATGTTATGTTGTAATTTCTGTATTTATGAATTTAGCACCAAAATATCACAATGTATTGAAAACATTGCCTACAAAAATGCGTTGGATAATCCAGAACATTGGATAAGTGAGTGTTGGATAAGTGAGACTCTACTGTATTTGCAATAGCCTGGTAGTCCGCAAGAGAGATAGTACCTTATATGATCATGCAAGGGCATAATTGTGGATTGTGATATGAGATGTAGACAAGAATATTAGAGTTGGGATCGACCCCCAAGGGCCATCCAGTTCAACCTCCTCCCTTCATGCAGGATAAGCACAATCAAAGCCCTCCCGACAGATGGCCATTCAGCCTCTGTTTAAAGACCTTGCCATCATCTGTTCCATATTGAATGTCTCCACCTTGAATATTCATCGCATCCAAGGGGCTCCAAGGGCCATCCAGTCCAACCCCCTCTGTCATTAAGGCAGACACAATCCGATCCCTCCCGACAAATAGCCTTCTAGCCTCTTTGGGAAAACATCCAGAGAAGGAGACTCCAAGGCAATCTATTCCACCCTCAAACAGCTCTGACCCTCAGGAGGTTCTTCCTAATGTTTACCTGGAATCTCTTTTCCTGCAGTTTGAATCCATGGCTCCATTCTGTCCTCCGTTCAGATATGTAAACCTGTCTCTCCTGTCTCCTTCGCTCAGCCTTCCTTTTCTCAAGCCACACATCTCCAGATCCCTCAGCCACTCTTCATAGGGATTGGCTTCCAAAGCTTTAATCATTGGCTTCCAAACTTTTGAGAAGTAGAGGACTAACTATCCCATGGAAAAGGTAGAGGACTAATGCCACATGAAGGAGCTAGTAGCCACTATTCCCTCTCCCAGGCATTCAGAGGGTCAGAAATGCCACCGATGCTAGAAGAACAGAGGAAGTCAATGTTTCTTTTAGGTACACCATTCTATTTTTACCATCTGATTTTTGGAATCGGTCCAATCAGCGGGGGGCCCTTCTCTGGGGATGTTTCCCATTTTAAATAAGAATTAAGTTCCAGTACTAACATTGACCCATGGATACATCCATCGATTTGATTTTTGAATCAAATTTCTAGGCTTTTGCAGGAGTATAGAGGGTCACTTGTGCCAATAGACACCAGTATAAAGGCTGGAATCCCATTACCATCATACATTGTCTTTTTAGGTTGTTGTAGAGAATATTACCTTCCATGCTCTAAGACCCGACGATTCCCAAAGCTCCATATTTTACTCATCAAAGATGGGAAAAAGTATCCTGAGGGCCAGCGTTCCCCTTTCTAAATTGTTTTCTCTAAACATCCTTCAAAACGTTTATGATGCTTGTCTAATAATATTTCCAGATCACTTTGACTACTTGGTTTGTTTCGAGGCAATAGTTTCGAATCTGCCAATTGAAGTATTAAAGTGTTCCTTTGACTCCAGAACAAGAGGATTTTACATTCTCTGCAAATACTGATGTTGATGTTTTATTGATGCGACATTTGTTTTATTCTCGATATTTGTTTTATTGTTTTATTGCTGCTGTTGTATTGTTGTCGGGCATGGCCCCATGTAAGCCGCTCCGAGTCCCTCCGGGGAGATGGGGCGGGGTATAAAAATAAAGTTGTTGTTGTTGTTATTATTATTATTATTATTATTATTATTATTATTATTATTATTATTTATTACATCCTATCACACAATGATGGCCAAGGTTGAAAGTAACTGTTGAGCCGAAAGGAGAGGTGGGTAATAAATTTATTAATATAATATTAAAATATTATTAATATTTTCTCTGTTAAGCTCCGGGCTGGCCCATTCGACGAGTTCCAGATCGCGACGATGCTCAAGGAAATCCTGAAAGGCCTCGACTATCTACACTCAGAGAAGAAGATCCACAGAGATATAAAAGGTGTGTATGTGTAGTAAACATGTGGAAAGGGCCAAACCAGTTTACGTGGGAGACGGTTCCCTTTTAAAATTGCCCCTTTTTTCTCCCTCCAAGCCGCCAATGTCTTGCTGTCGGAGCAAGGAGACGTCAAACTCGCAGATTTTGGTGTCGCGGGACAACTGACTGATACCCAAATCAAGAGAAACACCTTTGTCGGCACGCCGTTCTGGATGGCCCCCGAAGTCATTCAGCAGTCAGCTTACGACTCAAAGGTAAGGTTCAAACCATTGTGAGAGTTTGTGTTTGATTCTGGCTTTCAGCTTTCTGCATTTGACCAACTTCGTCTTCTCTCTCATATGAAAACAATAATTGTTTTCTCTCCTCTTGAAAGCCCAAATGATCCTGCAAGCAGAGGGATAGTATGCACACTATTATTGCAGAGATGCAGCCGCTTCTCTTTCCTCGCAACCAAGGTTTTGTCATTTCTCCTCTTGACTTCCTGTTGGGCTCCGTTTCACATAGCATAATCGCACCCATTTGCCTTTTGTTATTCTCTTCTTTTTTTTCAGTGTTTTATTTTTTTCCAGTTTTTATTTAAATTATTGAAAAATTTTGAATTTTACATATTCAGTACTTAAAAATTATACATTCTTTAACCAATTTGCAATACAGAGTTATGTATATCATAGCTCCTATGGTATTTTCACTCTCTAACTATATTACATACTCATATTATTTACCTTTTGTTACCCTTCACCTAGTGCTATCCCTTCACCCCAGACCAGCCAATTACAATATTTATTTCCAAAATTCCATTGTTTCTTTTACAGGTTTTCCCCCTTTCCTTCTACGTATACAAACTCTATAAATTTTCCCCATATCTTCCCAAAATCATCCTCTTTTAATTTTAATATTACATGTCAATTTATCATTTATCGCAATATCCCAAACCTCCTTATACCATTCTTCCAATTGGCACTCCTCCCTTCCTTTCCATTTTTTGGCTATTAACAATCTTGCTGCTGTTACCAAGTTGGCGATTAGTTTCTTTAACTCAGGGGTCCCCAAACTTCATGCGTTGGAGGGCCGGACTATAGTTGGCCACCGAGCAATAATAATTAATAATAATAATAACAACAACAACAAAAACAATAATAATAAAAAAGAGTTTTGGAAGAGACCCCTTGGGCCATTTAGTCCTATCCCTTTCTGCCTTTGTGCGTCAAAAGCACAAGCAAAGCACCCCTGACAGATGGCCACCCAGCCTCAATGTTAATAATAATAATAAAAAAGAGGGTTGGAAGAGACCCCTTGGGCCATTGAATCCAATCCCTTTCTGCCTTTGTGCGCCGTAAGCACAAGCAAAGCACCCCTGACAGATGGCCACCAGCCTCAATGTTAATAATAATAATAATAATAATAATAATAATAATAATAATAATAAAGAGGGTTGGAAGAGACCCCTTGGGCCATTGAGTCCAATCCCTTTCTGTCTTTGTTCACTGAAAGCACAAGCAAAGCACCCCTGACAGATTGAAAAGAATTACTATAGAGTTCACATAGGGGCTGCTGTGTGTCTGTGTCTGCACTTGCACATGTGTTACACACCACTGTAAAACTAAAAGAGCTGGATCTGTTTAGCCTGCATAAGAGAAGGTTGAAAGGAGACATGAGAGCCATGTTTAAATATTTGAAAGGATACCATAAGGAAGAAGGAGGAGCCTTGTTTTCTTCTTCTCTAAAAACTAGGCCAAAATGGAGCCATGGGTTATAATGACAGGAAATGAGATTACAGCTGAACATGAGGAAGAACTCTCTGACCTTAAGAAAAGCTGTTCAACAGCGGAACTCTCTGCCTCTTGAGTCCAGTGGAAGCTCCTTCTTTGGAGGTTCTTAAACGGAGGCTGGGTGGCCATCTCAAGTATTTTTATAATGTATGGTTTTAAATCTATTTATTGTATTTTGTTAAAATATCTAATTGTTTTAATAGCTTATATTTATCTTTTTGTATTGTATATTGGCATTGAATTTTGCCAGATTGTGAGCTGCCCTGAGTCCCTTCGGGTGAGAAGGGCGGGATAGAAATGATGGTTGTATCTCTCTGAATATTTCATCCATGAAAAGAAAAAATAAATATTTGAATATTCAGTTAAGACAAGATTGGCATAGGAAATGGTCTTGTTTAATCGATAAAACAGAAGGAAAAGATAGGTACAGAACTTTAAATCAGGCCTTCCAGACAATTAAATCAATGTATTGATTCAAGCAACCCAGTTGGGGGTGGGAAGAGGGTGGTAAGGGTGGGTGGGATGGGGGGTTTAAAGGGGCAATTAATTAAGATATGTGGTAAAGAGAATCACAATTGAAACCTGTATGCCAGCCATAAAGATTGTAAACAGTTTTTATGTCATCTTTTAGATGGCTAAGGTATGCAGTGTATTGTTTTGTTATCTGTATGAAGAATAAAAAAAAGTTAATAAATAAATAAATCTTGTTGGGTGGGCTATGGTTGTGTTTTACTGCATGAAGGCAGAAGGGGGTTGGACTGGATGACCCTTGGGGGTCTTTTCCAACTCTATGATTCCATAGTCTTTTCTACTATAGTCTGGGAGAGGACCTTCTCTTTGGTCTGGAACTGCAGGAAGGAGGGAGGATCAATAGTGTTTCTGGAAATGGTGGGATCCAGTGGAAATATACTATAGTATTGGATCTCACTCATAATTGACATCAAGTCTCAGTTTGGGTAGAAGAAACTCAGTTTGGGTAGAAGAAAAGTCAGATGTATAATAATTACATAGTTGTGGTTTGTTATTGTTGTGTGCCTTCAAATATGGCGCCTGAAAGGGTTGCTTTTGCTGTGCTCTGAGGCCGAGAAGGTGCCACTTGCCCTTGTTCACCCAGTGGGTGTCATGGCTCCAGAGTTGTGGTCCAATGCTCAAAACCTGAAGCCACACCAACTCTTGGGAGGTTGTGCTTCCTGTTTACAGTTCAAAATACCTTGCTTCTGCGGGTTGAGGTGTCCTTTTCTTCTTTGCCCTCAGGCTGATATCTGGTCTCTGGGAATTACTGCCATCGAACTGGCGAAAGGAGAGCCGCCCAACTCCGACATGCACCCGATGCGAGTGCTCTTTCTTATCCCCAAGAACAACCCTCCCACTTTAATAGGGGACTTCAGCAAACCCTTCAAAGAGTTTATAGATGCCTGCCTCAACAAGGACCCAACATTTGTAAGTCTTCCCTTGAACTGATTGTGTATTCTACATTTGCATTTATAGGTCTTAACTTTTAATTTGGAACAAGTAAACCTCAGACGGTCTACGAGATGGTGGAGCTTAGAATAATCTCTATCTCAGGAAAGAAGCATATCGAATGCATTCATGGGGCTTTGATACTTTGCTCCATGATTCAGGGTGGAAGTTAAAAAAGAGACTGGGAACGTTTATTGGCACAAATAGTATACTATTATCAGATTAGAATGTATTTCTTGTTTAGCAGATGTAATCTAGTCTTAGAGGGGCCAGCCCACACTTCACTAGAACTGCAGACAGCATAAACATGTTGAAGTGTTTTATGCAGCAACTAACTTGGTTACCCAGCATTGTCCAGGTTCCTAAAAGGAGTCTTTTTTTCTTTTTTTTACAAAATGCATAAGGTTGTGGATGAACTACAACTCACATCATGCCAGATTAACCCCCTGAAACACTATCAATATTTAAAGTTTGTCATGTTGGGCAAATGTGCTCTAGATACATCATCGGTGGGATTCAGTATGCTCTCCAGCTGCAGAATCAATTATAACTCCCACCATGGTGGGTCAGTCCCGTCAATGCCCTCCAGTACATTCACTTGGTCATGAGGGTTCTGTCTGCCAAGTTAAGTCCCGTTCCATCATCGCTGGAGTTCAGAGTGCTCTTTGATTGCAGAAGAACTATAAATCCCAGTACCCACAGCTCCCAAATGTCAAGGCCAATTGCACCCCAAATCCACTGGTATTCAAATTTGGGCATAGTGAGTATGTGTGCCAAATTTGGTGCAGATCCATTCTTGTTTGCTTCACAGTGCTCTATGGATGTAGATGAACTATAATTCCTATAAATCAAGGTGAATTTCCCCCAAAGCTCTCCTGCATTTTTTGTTGGTCATGCCAGTTCAGTGTGCTAAGTTAGGTCCAGGGCTATCATTGGTGGGGTCTTTGATTGCAGGTGAACTATAAATCCCAGTATGTACAACAGCTATAAATCGAGGTGAATTCCCTCCAAACCTCTCCAGTATTTTTCATTGGTCATGGGGTTTTGTGTTCCAAATATGGTCCAGGTTTATTATCAGTGGGGGTCACAATGCTCTGACTTGATGCAAGGTGAACTACAACTTCCATCATGTGGAGTCAATCCCCCAAACTCCTCCAGAATGTTTAGTTGCTGCTCAGTTCTGCTCTGTTTGTTATGCAGACAGAGTTGAAAAGAGTAGAAAAGGGTTAAGGGCGAGGCAGTGGGCAGGGTCATGCAAATTCCACACCAATGGAGAGACTAAGGAACACTGGGATGTTTGCATTGGAGGAAACACGTAAAATCTAGGGTGAAATTGTCGCTGAATAAATGTATTCCTTGGGTGGTAGGCAGTATGGTCTTTGGGGAGAACATTGGCAGGGTTTGGGCTACATGTTCATGGTGCTCGCTGTAACCTGAAATGTCATTGGAGGGAGTGCTTTTGGTGGCTCCTCAGCACTGTGGGTTGTAGCTGTTTGTGGAAGCGGGAGCCTTTCTGTGGACGTGGGCATCCCAGCCACAAACACACATACCGTGTATACTCTAGTATAAGCTGACCCGAATATAAGCCGAGGCACCTAATTTCACCACAAAAAAACTGGGAAAACATTGACTCAAGTATAAGCCAAGAGTGGTAAATTTCAGAAATAAAAATAGATAGCAATAAAATTACATTAATTGAGATATCAGTAGGTAAAATGTTTTTGAATATTTACATAAAGCTCAAATTTAAGAGAAGACTGTCCAACTCTGATTAAATCATTATTCTCATCTTCTTCAATGTAAATGTGCTTATGTATCCTTTTAATAATAACAGAGTAAAATAATACATGTAATAATAATAATAATAATAATAATAATAATAATAATAAATAATACAGGAAAATAATACATGTAATAATAAGTAGAGTAAAATAATACAGTAGAGTCTCACTTATCCAACGTTCTGGATTATCCAACGCATTTTTGTAGTCAATGTTTTCAATATATCATGATATTTTGGTGCTAAATTCGTAAATACAGTAATTACTACATAGCATTAATGTGTAATGAACTACGTTTTCTATCAAATTTGTTGTATAACATGATGTTTTGGTGCTTAATTTGTAAAATCATAACCTATTTTGATGTTTAATAGGCTTTTTCTTAATCTCTCCTTATTATCCAACATATTCGCTTATCCAACATTCTGCCGGCCCGTTTATGTTGGATAACTGAGACTCTACTGTAAATGTAATAATAAGATCACAGTGAAATAATAAATGTATTAATAATAAAAAATAGAGTAAAATAAATGTAATAGCAACAAGAATAGAGAAAAGTAATAATGTAATAATACCAATAATAGAGAAAAATAATAAATCTACCATATATTCACAAGTATAAGCTGACCCAAATATAAGCCAACCAGGACCCTCACCTGAGTATAAGCCGAGGGGGGCTTTTTCAGTCTTTAAAAAAGGGCTGAAAAACTAGGCTTATACTTGAGTATATACAATACATATTTCACTTTTATTATGTGGATAGATATCAATAGCCCTGCCCTTTGTCCATACTTGTGTTCTTCAGTGCAACTCTTACAGGGCTTTAAAAAGATGATAAAACTCAGCAAATTAGTTACAAGTCAGAAGTAAATGGAAGTTTACAATGGGCTGCTCCTTTTCAAGCAAAAAGTGGTTGAGGCCACATCTCTTTATCTCTCTTCCAGCGCCCCACAGCGAAGGAACTCCTAAAGCACAAATTCATCCTAAAGAATGCCAAGAAGACATCTTACCTGACGGAGCTGATCGACAGGTTTAAGAGGTGGAAAGCCGAAGGGCACAGCAGCGACGAAACTGACTCTGACGGTTCTGATTCGTAAGTCCAGGTTTGGGGACTAAAGGGGTCAGTCACGATGTCGAAGAGCTCGGGCTAAGAATGATAGAAAAGAAGGCCACTCTTGCTATCGGGGATCAGTTCTTTTTAGAAAGGATTCCCAACGTTAGTTTTCCAACCATTTAGGATTTCAGCTCTCATGATTCCTGGCTGGGGCTTTTGAGAATTGAAGTCTCATGTTTTTAACACCTTATTTTGTATGTTGGTCTTTTATGACTGTTTTTATCAATAATGTTGTTTTATTGTTGAGTGATGTGTTTTATTGCTTGTTTGCTTTTATATTGTTGTGTCTGGGCATGGCCCCATGTAAGCCGCCCCGAGTCCCTTCGGGGAGATGGGGCGGGATATAAAAATAAAGTTATTATTATTATTATTATTATTATTATTATTATTATTATTTTATTGTATGACACAGCAAACAAGATAGATATGCTGGATTTCATATCACAGAATCACAAGTCGAACACTTCCCAAGTGTCTAGGACTGTGTGATGTATTTTCGGATGATGCACGCAGATCCCAGCAGGGTGGCCTTTTGCAGTTGGCAGATCGTGATTTTGTCAATGTCTATTGTTTCCAAATGCTGGCTGAGATCTTTTGGCACGACACCCAGTGTGCCCATCACCACCGGGACCACCTGCACTGGTTTCTGCCAGAGTCTTTGCAGTTCAATCTTGAGGTCCTGATAGCGGCTGAGTTTTTCCTGTTGTTTTTCGTCAATGCGACTGTCACCTGGGATGGCGACATCAATGATCCAAACCTTTTTCTTTTCCACAACTGTGATGTCTGGTGTGTTGTGTTCCAGAACTTTGTCAGTCTGGATTCGGAAGTCCCACAGTATCTTTGCGTGCTCATTTTCCAATACTTTTGCAGGTTTGTGATCCCACCAGTTCTTTACTGCTGGGAGGTGGTACTTGAGGCATAAGTTCCAATTAATCATTTGGGCCACATAGTTGTGCCTCTGTTTGTAGTCCGTCTGTGCGATTATTATTATTATTATTATTAGTCCAAAATGCTTGGATGAAGAAATGTTGGGAAGGATGGCTTTAGGGCACTGACTGCACTGCTTTTGTAGCGCAGCAAGTCGTTCTAGTTTTTGTTTCTTCTTCAGTATCACTGTTTCGGCAACACATAAACCAAATGGATGTCTTTCCAATTAGCACGCTGACGGGCTTTAATGCAGTAGCGCTGTGGCCTGAAACCTCTGTCGCTCTTTTCCACCTTTTTCCCCCCCATCAGGGAGTCTAGCAACAAGGAGAACAATTCCCACCCGGAGTGGAGTTTTACTACAGTTCGGAAGAAGCCAGATGCCAAGAAACTGCAGAACGGAACAGTACGTCCCGCCAGAACCCCTTCTTTTCTTATTCTCTCCAATCCTTGGAAGCGGTTTCAGTCCAGGGCCTAATAACTCTTGGTACTTTGGGAGTTGAATGTCACTCTCACTTGCTCACTTGTTATTGCTTAGCAATAGGGATTATAGAACACTTGGCCATCCCATAGCCTCATTTATCGGAGTGTGGAGAGGTATAGTTGTGCCTTTTATTGCTGCTGTTATTAATGAGGGATTTTCAAAACTGCAGCAAGAACTTGAGGATTGTGGTGAAAAGTTACTGAACTTCATCTAGCCCCTGTTTGTGAATCCACTTAAGCTTTTTAACTGCTGTCATTTTCTCGCCTCTGTTAACATGCCATCCATTGAATCATTAAAATGCTGGATCATATTTTTAAATTTTGTTTTATTAAGTTGACAACTTTAGCCATTGTAAGGAGGAGTGTTGAGAAGGAAAAATCCTATTATTAAAGTAAATTATCCATACCTAAAAGACTCTTACATATTATTACTATTACTATTATTAACAGTATTAATACTACTATGACTACTAATATTATTAATATTAACTCGATAATATTTGTACATTATTGTAATTAATATGAATAATTATTAATAATAAATTGATAATTTTAGCCACTATAGGGAGGTGAGTTGAAAAGGAAGCACCTTATTCAAATGAATGATCCAGACCTAAAAGACTAGTTTGCACTGTTGTTATTATTAATATTATATCTATTCCGGATTCATCCGCAGGCGGAGTCATTTTGATGCAAAGGTACTTTTAAACCTGAAAATCATTTCAAGGGTTCCTCCAGTTTAAAAGGTTAAGAAACACTGCGTTTAGATAGTGGTGACTTTTCTGTGGCCAAAAAGTGGGATGTTCTTTGGATATTTCTGTCTCGCCCTCTATCTCAGGGGTAGCAGTAAAATGAGTAAAACCAATGTTTGAACACTGCCTTTTTCCCACCTCCAGGACCAAGATCTCATGAAAACCCTGAGCTGTTTATCCATGATCATCACCCCTGTCTTTGCCGAGGTGAGTCCTCTTTTTGGTCTTAGGCTCCAGCCGAAGCATTTATGAGGAATATTTCACCTCCTGACCAGATCTTGACCCTCTTCCCTTCTGTAGCTCAAGCAGCAAGACACCAATAATGCCAGCAGGAAGAAGGCCATCGAAGAACTTGAAAAAAGCATCAGTTTGGCTGAAACGACGTGTCCGGGGATCACAGACAAGATGGTGAAGAAGCTGATGGAGAAGTTTCAGAAGTAAGTATTCAGCCTTCATTTTCATAGTGTCTTCCTGTAATGGATGTCAGTGGCTCTGCTCCTTGGGAAGAGATAGTATAAAGAGCAACCTGAGATGAGTGGTTGCAAATGAAACTGGAAAGAACGTGTTTGGACACTAAGGTCCCTTCCACACAGCAGAAAATCTCACTATATCTGCTTTGAACTGGGTTATTTGAGTCCACACTATCATATATTCCAATTCAAAGCAGAAAATGTGGGTTTCTATTCAGCTATGTGGAAGGGCCGGAAAAGAATGTGTTTGGAGATGAAGAATGGGTTTGGAAATTGAGAAGAAAAGGTTTGGAGATGGAGAAGAATGGGTTTGGAGATGGAGAAGGATGGGTTTGGAGATGGAGAAGGATGGGCCTGGAGCTGAAGAAGAATGGGTTTGGAGATGTAGAAGAATGGGTTTGGAGATGGAGAAGAATGGGTTTGGAGACGGAGAAGGATGGGTTTGGAGATGGAGAAGGATGGGCCTGGAGATGAAGAAGAATGGGTTTGGAGATGGAGAAGAATGGGTTTGGAGATGGAGAAGAATGGGTTTGGAGATGGAGAAGGATGGGTTTGGAGATGGAGAAGGATGGGCTTGGAGATGGAGAAGGATGGGTTTGGAGATAGAGAAGGATGGGTATGGAGACGGAGAAGGATGGGTATGGAGATGGAGAAGGATGGGTATGGAGATGGAGAAGAATGGGCCTGGAGATGGAGAAGGATGAGTTTGGAGATGGAGAAGGATGGGTTTGGAGATGGAGAAGGATGGGCTTGGAGATGGAGAAGAATGGGTTTGGAGATGGAGAAGGATGGGTTGGGAGATAGAGAAGGATGGGTTTGGAGATGGAGAAGGATGGGTATGGAGATGGAGAAGAATGGGCCTGGAGATGGAGAAGGATGGGTTTGGAGATGGAGAAGGATAGGTTTGGAGATGGAGAAGGATGGGCCTGGAGATTAAGAAGAATGGGTTTGGACATGGGTTTGGAGATAGAGAAGGATGGGCCTGGAGATGGAGAAGGACGGGTTTGATGATGGGGGAGAAAGGGTTTGGAGATGGGGAAGAGAAGGGACCAAATGGATATAGATTTGTGCTTCTAAGAAGTTTCCGCACATTTGATTTCATAGCCGTGAGGCAAGTCAATTGTTCTAAAGTAAAGGTAAAGGTTTTCCCCTGACATTAACTCCAGTCGTGTCCGACTCTGGGGGCTGGTGCTCATCTCCATTTCTAAGCCAAAGACCCAGCGTTGTGTGTAGACACCTCCAAGGTCATGTGGCCACTGGCATGACTGCATGGAGCACCGTTACCTTCCCGCCGGAGCAGTACCAATTGATCTACTCAAAATTGCATGTTTTCAAACTGCTAGGTTGGCAGAAGCTGGGGCTAACAGCGGGTGCTCACTCCGCTCCCCGGATTCAAACCTGCGACCTTTTGATCCACAAGTTCACTAGTTCAGTGCTTTAACATGCTGCGCTACCTGGTTAACACCAATGGCTGGTTAACACTAATGGCTCTACCCCTCTCAAAACTATAAACTGTAAAATTCCATAGGATGTCACTTAAAGTGGAATCATCGCAGTGTAATTTTGACCAGAAACTTCTCTCTGCAGGTTTTCCGTGAACGAATCCTCCTAAGCAATGGATGCAGGCGAAATCCGGCATCCAGTCCACCAGAACCTACTCTAGAAAAAGCTTGGCAAATGCTTTGGTCGTCAGCTCCTTGTGCCTTTCGGGATCATTGCGACGTTATCTGAGGATCGGGGGATTTCAAAGGACCGGACTCTACTGATTTCGTGATGGCTTCTTCTTCTTCTTTTTGTATCTCCGAGACACATCCCTTTTTATTTTAATTTGTAAAGAGCAACTTTTAATAGGGTAGTTGCCACCGATTTAATCCAGTTGAGAACAAACACCATGCGTTTGGCTTCTAGGTGTAATGTAGAGGTGACCTGTTACCAATTTGAGTGTTTGGAGGCAGAGGACGCCTGTTCGGTCACTTGGTGAAAAGGACATTTTTCTGACTGTCTTCTTGCTCCTTTGGTTCGAAAGCGACCCATGTATACATTCATAGATCGCCGAAACGAGGCGTCTTTCCACCGAAATACATAACCTTTGGCCAACTTTCTAGCCGGCGAAACGCCTTAAAACCCTGCGGCTTTTTTGGGAAAACGGGCTCTGGTGTTTCCGAGGCCGCTCCACAATTGCCTCCCGTTTTTGAGAGCAATATGCCGATAGCTTTGCGAGTTTCACATTGTAGCTTAGTGTACAGTTTGTAGATGTCTTTCCCCCCTTTATAGTTAAATCATTCATCATGGTAAGGAGAATTTTGTTAAAAAGCAATATCGTTGCGGAAGGCCTTTTTGGGAGGGGGGGGGCAATAACGGACCCGCACTCCGGCTTCATTGAACCCCCGTTTTTCATTTTGGGAGGAAATGCCTAGCAAACATGTATCAAAACGCGTGCGACCAACACCAGCGATGTTTGGATTTTCTCTTCCTGTAAGATATTTATACGCTTTGTTCCTAGAAAATTACATAGAATTGCGTCGCCGTACGCTTAATTTCCCCTATTATATATATATATATATATATATATATATATATATATATATATACACCCGTTAATATGCAAAATAACTTGAGTTATAGATATTCTTTCACAGAACAACAACAACAAAAGGTAGTACTGTGCAGTAGGGGTGATTCTCAAATTAGAAACTCGCTTTCAGTTACATATTTATGGTACTGTTTAGATGGGGTTAATCTCTCTCTTTTCTTTCCCCTTTTTTTCGACCCAATCTGTATATTATGCTGAAGTTTGAAGTGTGGGGTTGTATTTCAGTCCTTAGCTGTGGAACCTGTTGGTGTAAATTTATTTTTGATAAAGAAGTCTGGATGTGTTTTAATTTTATAGTTCAGCTCTGCACATGTTTTTCTTTTTTTGCACAAAAGTCAATGGTTTTTTAAAAAAAGGATTCGAAGTCTATCTGCCAAATATTGAAAGAGTTGCAAGCAAATATTGAATTTTTTTTAGTTGAAAAAAGTTGCCATTATTACATCCTTTTTTTTAAAAAAGAAATAGATATATAAAGATGCTGGTGAGAGATACTGGGGGGGATTGGAATTGCAAAGGGCAATTATTTTCAATGGTGCCTACACTGTAAAAAAAAAACAGAAAAAGACATTACTTTTAACTCCTTTGTTTTAATTTTGAAAGAAATGTTTGTTAGAGAAGAAGAAAAAAACTTTCGTCGCTCTATAAGTGAGACACAATTAGAAAATTTATATCCGTGGAGTCAAAAAAAAGTCAGGACATAGTTTTTGAAAACAATAATGTTGTGGATTAAATACAAAAAAAGATATTTTTATAAATGTACAAGCCGCAAAAGTTGTAAATACAGTTGATCTGAAGCTTTACGAAACAACTGCATTGCCGAGACAGAAGCGTAGTGCTCTTCCCTGTAGCTTTTAGTCCTGTGAATCTGTTTATAAATGAAGCTTCTTTCATCACTGTTGTTTCTTTGAGGGAGGGGCCAGCGAGGGGCAGCGGAGGAAGGTGGAAAAGTTTAAGAAACGAAATAAAATATTTAAGTTCTGTACACCTCTGGCGGCCCTCATTTGTACTCCTTTCTTAGGAAAGAGAATGGTTTAGTCACACAATTGGAGAATCCTATGAGTGATAGACATTTCAATCAATGAAGTGATCTTTTCCCTTCTGATTGCAGACACTATATATCAAAGTCAGTGTGTATATATGTGTGTATGTGTAATGTTTGTATCACAGAGGCTGTTGCTAGGTGAAGTGGCTCTCTGTGACGTCACTGGGAAAGGAGAAAGGGTGGATGACGGTGAAAACAAGAGAAGAAATGAAGGGAAGACAAGGGAAGGAAGGAAAGAAAGAGGGAACGAGAGGAAAAACAAGAGACGGGAGGACAGAAGAAAAGGGGAAGGGAAGGGAGGAAAAGAGGGAAGATGTATCAGTATATAGGGGTATATACACTTGAGTATATATGCTAGTAGTATATACTTCATCCCCTTCTCTACTTTCTATTAATCCCAGAATTTTGGGACTGCAAACTGGAAGGTAATGGTTACAAAGTGTAGAGAAATGCCAGTAGCCCAAGAAAAAATAACCGCAATATGTTCTTCCGCCTGCATGTGCCATTAATAGAATACCAGTGTGTATCCGTCACTGTCCAAAATTAGTGATATTTTATGTCATGAAGGTATTTTGGGGGAAGAAATGTATTTCTGATAGTCACCATAGACAGGTCAGTTTTTAACTGGGTAGTAAGAAGGGAGGCATACTAAAAACATACCTGGTTGACAGTACAGTAGAGTGTCACTTATCCAACATAAACGGGCCGGCAGAATGTTGGATAAGCGAATATGTTGGATAATAAGGAGGCATTAAGGAAAAGCCTATTAAAACATCAAATTAGGTTATGATTTTCCAAATGAAGCACCAAAACATCATGTTAGACAACAAGTTTGGCAGAAAAAGTAGTTCAATACGCAGTAATGCTATGTAGTAATGACTGTATTTACGAATTTAGCACCAAAATATCATGATGTATTGAAAACATTGACTACAAAAATGCGTTGGATAATCCAGAATGTTGGATAAGCGAGTGTTGGATAAGTGAGACTCTACTGTATCTTTAGTATTTTTGCTGCTACTGAATAGAACTTTAAAAGTTTCTCAGCAGAAAATACAATATTTCTTGGGAATTATTTTTTGCATCGACTGAATGTGTTCATCTTTGTGCTCCTTCCAAGGACGCTCAACAAGGATGATCTCTTTGTTTTATGACACATGAGTGTTACATATGCATCCCACTCCGTTCTGGGATCCATACGGGGAGAAAGGGCATGTTTACAATATACTTAAATAGCTAGAGTTGAACCCCATTTCAAGAGTACGTTTCCCCTGAATCAGACTCGGCACCCATTTGCTTACCTTTGACTAACCCCAATAAAAGTCACACTGAGTCAGTTTGGTGACATTCAGCTCTCTCTTCGAGAAAATGAACCATAAACTTGGCACAAAGACTAACTTGCTGTGGAACAACTATCCCATCCCTCCTCCCCGAGTACCAACTAAGTCAAATGGCGCTGGAATAATCTCATCCTTGGTATTGACTTTTGCTCCTCTGATATATAGCACCTGAATCACTTCCTCTTTTAGGTCAGAGAGTTCTTTGCGTTGGCAGATGTCCCGCATTCCAGAAATGTAATCATTACCTAAAACACAGTGATAAGCAAGGTGCCCGCTTCAATTCCCCGCAGTTGAGCGACTTCAGGCGAAGCCAAATTAAGTGAAATAATTGGATGCTCCCTGGGAAGAAGTCCTCTCGTCCATGCTGGCGGTAGCAAGGCAGACTTCTTCATCTTCGCCCTCGAGCTGGAGGCTCCCGGAAGACAACCGGACCCTCGCCCGGGGGGCTCTGAGCACCCTTCCGTAGAGAGAATAGTAATCCGGAAAGAGGTCTGAATCCGAGTCGCTGGACTCTGTCCCGCTGCCGATGTAGCGTTCTGTGCTCCGTTGGACTCTGGGTGGTTCTGGAAACCCTTGATGAGCCCAGACGTACTTGAGGATATCGGACTTCCTGCTACTCAGAAGAGGACACGGCCCTAAAGGTCGAAACTCCGAGCCGTAGGGGAACCGGATGGTTTTAATATCCGACTGGCTCCAGGATCTTTTGGGAACTTCCTGGGTGCCGTAATCGAAGACGCTCCTGTCGTCGTCGTGCTCCATGCTGACGCTAGTGAGATACGTCGTTCGGGGCAGGGCCTCTGGGTCAGGCACCCGCAGCCTTGATGCCCCGGGGCTCCTCCTCCGAGGCTTCATGGGGGCCACACCAAGGACGTTCATGCCGCTTGTCACTTCCTCCACTGGACCCATCGCCACGTGCCGTGCAAACTGAGGGGGCCTGTCCATGTAGAAGAAAACTTGGGGCGATCCCACATCCAGCGGTGGGTTGACCACGTAGGGCACGTCGGTGTAGGCCAGACGTTGCCTGGGGGTCGCCTCTCGCACATTGCCCACTGAGGTGCTCTTACTGTTCCCGGCTACCCTGTAGCTCGGTTGGAAGGAGGTCAGCGGGACCCTCGACCCATAAAGATCAGGGGGCTCCCAATCCTCTTCCGGCTCAGTGTAAACCAGTTGAAAGGCAGAGCTGCTTTGGGAGTGAGCCAGCAACGTCGGGTCAGCTTCGGGTTTGGAGCGTTCCAGTTCGTCCGCAAAGATCACCTCCATGGCGGAATTCCTCCGTCGGCTGCTGTCCAGGGTGGGCTCAGAGGTGTGGACACCGTTGGCCCCATAGTAGCTCCCCATGTTGCCATAAACCAGGCGCAAGTCTTCCAGCTACAGAGGGAAAAAAGAAGAGCGTTTTGAAGCAGTTATGCTATAGCGAGGCCTACAACGAAACTACGAGGGCTATTCACAAAGTAGGTTACGTTTTGGATTTTAAAAAGGACAAAGTATAGGAGAAATCATTTACCATATGCAGCTGAAAGATACATCCCAATACTACAATCTCATGTAATCCCAATTGAAATCTAGGCACGTCTCATATAGATAAATGAGTTTGAAAAGTACTGCTCCAGTAAATTTGCCGCTTGTGTCCTCAGCTCTTTCCCCTTCTCCCTTCCTGCAGCGTAGCCAAAACGCTGCGCTGCCAGCCACGCTCCCATTGTTGGAAACGGAGGAGAGAGGCGGCAAATTTACTGGAGCACTACTTTTCAAACTCATTTATCTATATGATACGTGCCTAGATTTCAATGGGGATTACGTGAGATTGTAGTATTGGGATGTGTCTTTCCTCTGCATATGGTAAATGATTTCTCCTATACTTTGTCCTTTTTAAAATCCAAAACGTAACCTACTTTGTGGATAGCCCTCGTACACTGGACTTGAGAGAATATTGTTGGGCGAGTGGGCTCATTCACAAAAGACCCTCCCCTTAAACTTATTGCAGAGTAACTGGAATAGCAGCTGCATGACCCAGCACCAGTGATACAAAAAAACAAAAAGCACAGACCAATGTTATCTCTTCCTTTGGAGGCTTTTCTTTGTAGCTAAATAATATGTTTGCACTACTTACAAAAACAAGGTTTCCATAACACGAATAAAGTTCTTTGTACTTTCTTCTTTGCTTTCCACGCTGGGCTTTTTCCTCATGCAGATAAACAGATTCGCTCTCACAGAGCCTCCTCTCACACCAAACTTACACAGGAGCTGTACACACAGCAGCCTTCACACTGGAGCTTCACACATGAAGCCTTCAACCTTCAGCCTAGTTAATTTTTAATATTTCTGACAAATATTACATGTCATGTACCACTCCGGAGTAGGCCAGCCACACAATATTATAGAATGACATCTGATGTTCACAATATCATCAGCTAGATTTACAACCGCACAGACACCGTGCACTCTCAGTTAACCAGCACCCATGGGAATTGGTAGATACTGGATAAATGCAGTTTCTGGTTGCTTGAGAGTTACAGTAGAGTCTCGTTTATCCAACCTAAATGGGCTGGCAGAACGTTGAATAAGCGAATATGTTGGATAATAAGGAGAGATTAAGGAAAAGCCTATTAAACATCAAAATAGGTTATGATTTTACAAATTAAGCACCAAAACATCATGTTATACAACAAATTTGACAGAAAAAGTAGTTCAATACGCAGTAATTTTATGTAGTAATTACTGTATTTAAGAATTTAGCACCAAAATATCACAATGTATTGAAAACATTGACTACAAAAATGCATTGGGTAATCCAGAAAGTTGGATAAGCAAGTGTTGGATAAGTGAGACTCTACTGTACTATTACAATAGGCCTAACTAATAATATATCCCGTACCATACAAGACCACACTGTAAACTCTCTATTGACTTGAGATACACAGTAGAGCCTCACTTCTCCAAGCCTCGCTTATCCAACATTATGGATTATCCAACGCATTTTTGTAGTCAATGTTTTCAATATATCATATTTTGGTGCAAAATTTGTAAATAAAGTAATTACTACGTAGCATTCCTGCATATTGAACTACTTTTTCTGCCAGATTTGTTGTATAACATGATGTTTTGGTGCTTAATTTGTAAAATCATAACTTAATTTGATGTTTAATAGGCTTCTCCTTAATCCCTCCTTATTATCCAACATATTCACTTATCCAACGTTCTGCCGGCCCGTTTATGTTGGATAAGTGAGACTCTACTGTATTTAAAAAAATATTAAGACAAACACAGACAACCCTAACGTGATGTAACAATGTTACTGTATTATGAAAATAACTTTGTAAATGCAGTATGCGATGTTAGTTAAAATGCTTCCCAGTTGCTTGAGTTCCAGTTAATTGAGCGTCTACTGTATTCACATTTGCAATGGTAGCATCATTGCTAGGAGTGTCTGAAGGGGCTGCTTGTATTATTGTTGTATTGTTACATGGCTTATTATATACACCTGTTCCATTCTCTCCCAAGCTACATACCTGTTTGGAAACGTCTGTAAGGAGATCTGGGGAGGAGCGGCATTGCCGGTCATGGTACCGAGGGGAGTAGCGTTTCCTGGAATCAAACCAACACAACACGGCACATGGATTTGTGCTTCCTCCATTCAGCTCCAACAATCAATAAACCTCTGGGAAAGAGGCAGGGCGGCACATTGAATGAATGAGGGTGGAAAGCTCATACCTTTCGAACGGCAGGCTCTTGAGCTTCCCCTTTGTTCCGTGTTCCAGCAGCTGCCGCTGGGTCCGTCCACTACCATTGGAAGCACAAGGGAAAGCGTGAAAGGTTTGAATTATCCATCATGATGCACATTAGGTAACTGTATATATATTGAGCTGAGTAGCAGAGGGGCTAAGCAAGCCAGTGGATGGACTGCAAAGGTAAATCAAAATCGTTGGGCTCTCTATATGCATTTTCACTCCCTGGCTAGTATCACAGTGGTCCCAAGTTGCAATGGTTCCTATATACAATAATGTTCCCTACATGCAATAATAGTCCTAATAACCATGGCACCTATATATACAATGGAGCCCCGGTGGCGAAATGTGTTAAAGCACTGAGCTGCTGAACTTGCAGACCGAAAGGTCCCAGGTTCAAATCCCGGGAGCAGAGTGAGCGCCCACTGTTAGCTCCAGCTTCTGCCAACCTAGCAGTTCGAAAACATGCCAATGTGAGTAGATCAATAGGTACCACTCCGGCGGGAAAGTAACGGCGCTCCATGTAGTCGTGCCAGCTACATGACCTTGGAGGTGTCTACGGACAATGCCGGCTGTTCGGCTTAGAAATGGAGATGAGCACCAACCCCCAGAGTCAGATATGACTGGACTTAACGTCAGGGGAAAACCTTTACCTTTTTACTTTAATGAGACCAGTTGAAGCAAGAAAATATGAACATTAGATGGAGAGGAGTGGGAAGTATGGAGACCGATATAGGAAATACTGGAAATAATATTAATGAAACTTTATCCCTGTGGAATCGACCGGAGGTCACCGGCCACACTAGTTCTTCTTTCCCCTTTTTTCCCCTTTTCTTTTCTCTATTCTCTTCTCTCTCTCCCCCCCCCCCCCCCCCATCTGCTGCAAGTTTTTGTTAATCTTTTGGAAACTACAATAAAAATTATTGGACAAAAAAAGAGAGCTCTGATGCCACAGTGAACTACAAATCCCAGCATGCCATAGAATGGCTCCTGGCCACTTTGGGAGGCTCACCTGTATCGGAAACTGGAGCCCTTGCTGCAGAGGAAGGCCTTGGGCTTGGACTTGGGCTCTTCGGAGAGACGGAAGAAAGCGTGGTACTCCACGCACGTCTTCCAGAAGGCTTTGCACGTGTCTCGGCTGGCCATGGCGAACTCCAGTGTGTCTTTGCACAAGGCCTGAGAAAGAGAGAGAGAGAGAGAGAGACCCACCCATGAATGCCTTCAAATGCCATTCAAGTCCTCCGTTGACTCACAGCAATTCCAATAAACTTCCGTTTATTTTCCTTGACTTTATTTTTTAATCCCGCCTTTCCACTCTCATGTAGGAACTCCTAAGAAACGCGGCACAATGCAAAGGAAAGCAATGTCAACGGGACTCACCGCCACGTTGGCGTGGAGCTTGATCAGGAAGTGCTTCCGTTTGAAACTCAGCTTGCGGATTTTGGACCAGTTGAAAGTGTTGATCTTTGTATTTCCCTGCAAATGAGCAAACGAGCAAACTATTCCCACTTGGCTCAAGAGCATGGCAGGATTGGACTACAACTCCCATCATCCCCTGCTTAGAGACTGCTGGCAGGTCAGGTCTAGACAAAAAAGTAGCTTTTCCAAGTTCAGGTTTGGTTCCTTTTGATGACTCACCAACACCCCTTGGTAGAGAAGGCCCAAGACTTTGCCAAACTACAAATCCCAGCATTCCATAACACTGGGCCACAGCAGTTAAACATGCCTCAAACTGCATTCATTTGACAGTGTAGATGCACCTTGTTGGATAGAACCCAAACCTATTACTACAGTAGAGTCTCACTTATCCAAGACTCGCTTATCCAAGGTTCTGGATTATCCAAGCCATTTTTGTAGTCAATGTTTTCAATATATATCATGATATTTTGGTGCTAAATTTGTAAATACAGTAATTACAACATAACATTAGTGCATATTGAACTACTTTCTCTGTCAAATTTGTTGTATAACATGATGTTTTGGTGCTTAATTTGTAAAATCATAACCTAATTTGATGTATAATAGGCTTTTCCTTAATCCCTCCTTATTATCCAAGATATTTGCTTATCCAAGGTTCTGCCGGCCCGTTTAGCTTGGATAAGTGTATTTGCAAGAAAAGAATATATCAACAATATATACATATATATATATATCTGATCATTATCTTTTAAAGTCTGGGAAGGTTTTGCATGACAACAAAGCATGAGAAAAACCAGGTCTTTGCGGTAATTGATAAGGTAAAGGTAAAGGTTTTCCCCTGACGTTAAGTCCAGTCGCGACCGACTCTGGGGGTTGGTGCTCATCTCCATTTCTAAACTGAAGAGCCAGCGTTTTCCGTAGACACCTCCAAGGTCATGTGGCTGGCATGACTGCATGGAGCGCTGTTACCTTCCTGCCGGAGCAATACCTATTGATCTACTCACATTGGCATATTTTTGAACTGCTAGGTTGGCAAGAGCTGGAGCTAACAGCAGGCGCTCACTCTGCTTCTGGGTTTCGAACCTGCGACCTTTCAATCTGCAAATTCAGCAGCTCAGCGTTTTAACACACTGCGCCACTGGGGGCTCCTGGTAATGGATAAATGGTCCTATATATACTTGGCATACGCATATACTGTATATACTCGAGTATAAGCCTAGTTTTTCGGCCCTTTTTTTAAGACTGAAAACGCCTCCCTCGGCTTATACTCGGGTGAGGGTCCTGGTTGGCTTATATTTGGGTCAGCTTATACTCAAGAATATGTGGTACATTTATTATCTTTCTCTATTATTAGTATTAATACATATATTATTTTTCTCTATTATTGTTGCTACTACTACATTTATTTTACTCTATTTTTATTATTAATACATTTATTATTTCACTCTGTTCTTAATATTAATTATTTTACTCTATTTATTACTACATGTATTATTTTCCTGTATTTTTTATTATTATTATTAAAAGGATACATAAGCACATTTACATTGAAGAAGATGAGAATCATGATTTGATCAGAGTTGGGCAGTCTTATCTTAAATTAGAGCTTGATGTAAATATTCCAAAACATTGAACCTACTGATGCCTCAATTAATGTAATTTTATTGGTATCTATTTTTATTTCTGAAATTTACCACCCTCGGCTTATACTGGAGTCAAGGTTTTCCCAGTTCTTTTGTGGTAAAATTAGGTGCCTCGGCTTATATTCGGGTCGGCTTATACTCGAGTATATACGGTATATACTCTGTGTGTGTGAATGCCAAGTATATATAGGACCATTTATCCATTACCGCAAAGACTTGATGTGTGTATATATACCAGGGGTCCTCAAACTTTTGAAGCAGAGGGCCAGTCCACTATCCTTCAGACTGTTGAGGGGCCGAATTATCATTTGGAAAAAAATACAAACAAATTCCTATGCATACTGCACATGTCTTATTTGTAGTGCAACAACAACAACAACAAAGAACAATACAATATTTTAAAATGAAAACAATTTTAACCAACATAAACCTATCAGGATTTCAATGGAAAGTGTGGGCCTGCTACTGGCCAATGAGATAGTCAAGTTAATTAGGATTGTTGTTGTTGTGTGTCTTCAAGTCATTTCAGACTTTGGCCGAGCCTAAGTCTAAAATTAATTATTTATTTACTGTATTTATTTACTACATTTATATCCCACCCTTCTCACCCTGAAGGGGACTCAGAGCAGCTGTATGTACATACAATATATTACATTATTAGTATAGCACAATATTAGCATTATATATTACTATATTGAACTATACCACTATACTATTATATAAAATGTAATATATAACATATAATATTATTATATGGTATTATTATTAGTATTATATTGTATAACATAATATTATTATCAATATTATATGTACATACAATATATTATATTATTAAAACTGATATAAAAATATTATATTATAAAACTGAGGGCGGGGGCCAGGTAAATGACCTTGGAGGGCCGCATCCGGCCCCCGGGCCTTAGTTTGGGGACCCCTGATATATACACACATATATCTATTCATTTCTGTTTAGGGCTCCTCGCAGCCACATTATGTAGCAAACTCCACTCGAAAGACACGACTGTTCTGCAAAGATGCCAACGAATCGCCGAAACGTGTAATTTCCCCAAATTAAGCGGCTATTTTGGGCCGAAGATTATATGGCTGGGGAGATGTCTCGCTCCCATGTAACACCACGTTCGGACATGGAAGCACTTTGTTTACCATGTCCAGACCAAAGCGGAGGTGGCCACATCAAAGGAACGTGGGAAGGGAAACCAAACGGAGATACTAGCTCTCCCATCCGAGGCGCTCCTCACCCGCAGGACCAGCACTCCCATATGAGCCACCGCCAAGTTGATCTGGGTGCCTTCTCCGTCGCTTGCTGGATGGGGCCGGATCCCATACATTTCTAGTTTCCTTGCAATGTCCAGAAGCTGGACGTCCGACTCGCCTGGAGTTTTGCCTCTAGGGAAGAAAGAACGACAGAAAGACAGAAAAAGGAAGGAAATGATAGGAGAGGAAAAGAAAATGAGGCAGGGAAATGTTGTTTACACTAGAATAAATACAGTTTGGCATCATTTGAACTGCCATGGCTCAAGTCAATGGTGCCCGAGTGCCAGACAAAGAATTTTGGACACAGAAGCACAGAAAGATGCAGTAGAGTCTCACTTATCCAACATTCGCTTATCCAACATTCTGGATTATCCAACGCAATCTGCCTTTTAGTAGTCAACTAGCTGTGCCCGGCCACGCGTTGCTGTGGCAAAGGATGGTGGTATGGGAAATCAGATAATCTGTATTTTATAGACAGTGTGGAGGAGGCCTAAGTGAGGCCTAACTCTGCCTGTCCCCTGGGGTGAGTGGGTTGCTAGGAGACCAAGTTTAGCCTTCTAACTGGCAGCAATTTGATGAAAGCAATTATTCCTCTCCCTCTAATTAGGACTTTATTTTTCTTTTCTTTTTGTTGTATGAACGTAGAGGCATGGATGAGAGGTTGTGCTGCCAAGTTTAGTGTTTCTGGAATGTGTAGTTTTGTTGTTTTGTCCTAGGCCGAAATTTCATTACCCTTTTATATATATAGATGTTTTTGTAATCAATATTTTCAATACATCGTGATATTTTGGTGCTAAATTCGTAAATACATTACAGTAGAGTCTCACTTATCCAGCATTCGCTTATCCAACATTCTGGATTATCCAACGCAGTCTGCCTTTTAGTAGTCAATGTTTTTGTAATCAATGTTTTCAATACATCGTGATATCCTTGTTTTACTCTCCTGCTTTTAATATCTTATGCTATATGTTGATTACTATGATGGTTTTATTGATATTGATGTTTTATAGTTGGTATAATTGTTTTATCATTTTATTGTTGTATGTTTTCGGGCTTGGTCCCCATGTAAGCTGCCCCGAGTCCCCATTGGGGAGATGGGGCGGGGTATAAAAATAAAGTTGTTATTATTATTATTATTATTATTATTATTATTATTATTATTATTATTATTATTATGGTGCTAAATTCGTAAATACATTACAGTAGAGTCTCACTTATCCAGCATTCGCTTATCCAACATTCTGGATTATCCAACGCAGTCTGCCTTTTAGTGGTCAATGTTTTTGTAATCAATGTTTTCAATACATCGTGATATTTTGGTGCTAAATTCGTAAATACATTACAGTAGAGTCTCACTTATCCAAGCTAAACGGGCCGGCAGAAGCTTGGATAAGCAAATATCTTGGATAATAAGGAGGGATTAAGGAAAAGCCTATTCAACATCAAATTAGGTTATGATTTTACAAATTAAGCACCAAAACATCATGTTATACAACAAATTTGACAGAAAAAGTAGTTCAATATGCAGTAATGTTATGTTGTAATTACAGTAGAGTCTCACTTTTCCAACATTCGCTTATCCAACGTTCTGGATTATCCAACACATTTTTGGAGTCAATGTTTTCAATACATTGTGATATTTTGGTGCTAAATTCGTAAATACAGTAATTACAACGTAGCATTACTGCCTATTGAATTACTTTTTCTGTCAAATTTGTTGTATAACATGATGTTTTGGTGCTTAATCTGTAAAATTTGTAAATGGTGGCTAAAGTGGTGTCCATGTCCAACTGTATTCTATTGATGCATCCCATTACGTTGTCCAAGATGTTGAAACCCAACCCTTAGAATAAATTATGGATGTCTTTCCAACGTCCATGCCTTGAGACAGAACTTACCGATGTTTTTTGTGATAACGCATGATCTTGTCGGTCAGACACTCCTGGTTCGCTAGATATTTGTGCGTCTCCAAGTGCTTCCAGTCCGTTTCCTCATGGAAATCTCCCAGCGCGGCTGAAAAAGGAAAGGACAAAAAGTCAAACTCTCTCCAGGAAAGTCAGATTGCACTAAACACAAGGACAAAGCTGGGAGCGCAGAAATATTTATTAAAATTATTATTTCGATGCTGCTTTTTATTTCCTATAGACACTCAAAGTGGTGAACAGCAGTGCTAAAAACAATATCATATACAATTTAAACCTAAAGACTATAAACAGTAAAATAGAACTAAAACCCAGAGCTACTGAAAAATGCCATTGTGCAGAAGCCTTCTGCATCAATGCTCTTGTGCATTAACACTATTGTGTATTTACCTAGCAATTTAATGCTATTGTGCAAAAGGCTTGTGCATTCATGCTGATGTGCAATAGCCTTGTGTATGAATGCTATTGTGTAGAAGCCTTGTGCATTCATGCTGATGTGCAATAGCCTTGTGTATGAATGCTATTGTGTAGAAGCCTTGTCATTCATGCTGATGTACAATAGCCTTGTGCATTTATTCTATTGTGAAGATGCCTTGTGCATTCATGCTGATGTGCAGTAGCCTTCTGCATGAATGCTATTGTGTAGAAGCCTTGTCATTCATGCTGATGTGCAATAGCCTTGTGCATGAATGCTACTGTGCAGAGGCCTTGTGTATTTATTCTATTGTGAAGATGCCTTGTGCATTAATGCCGATGTAAAATAGCCTTGCGCATTTATTCTATTGTGAAGATGCCTTGTGCATTCATGCCAATGTACAATAACCTTGTGGATGTATGCTATTGTGCAGAACACTTGTGCATTCATGCCGTTGTGCTGAAGTCTTGTGCATGAATGCTATTGTGCAGAAGCCTTGTGTGTTTATTCTATTATGAAGATGTCTTGTGCATGAATGCTATTGTGCAGAAGCCTTGTGCATTCATGCCAATGTGCCATAGCCTTGTGCATGAATGTTATTATACAGAACCCTGTGCATTCATGCCATTGTGCAAAAGCCTTGTGCATTCATTACAACGTGCAGTAGCCTTGTGCATGATGCTATTGTGCAGAAGCCTTGCAAGTCCATGCCAATGTGAAATAGCCTTGTGCATGAATGTTATTATACAGAACCCTGTGCATTCATGCCGATGTGCAGTAGCCTTGTCCATGAATGCTATTGTGCAGGCCCTTGTGCATTCATGCCGATGTGAAATAGCCTTGTGCATTAATGCCGATGTGCAATAGCCTTGTGCATGAATGCTACTGTGCGGAGGCCTTGTGTATTTATTCTATTGTGAAGATACCTTGTGCATTCATGTCATTCTGCAGTAGCCTTGTGCATGAATGCTATTGTGCAGAAGCCTTGTGCATGAATGCTATTGTGCAGAGGCCTTGTGTATTTATTCTATTATGAAGATGTCTTGTGCATGAATTCTATTGTGCAGAAGCCTTGTGCATTTATGCCAATGTGCCGTAGCCTTGTGCATGATGCTATTGTGTAGAAGCCTTGCACGTCCATGCCAATGTGCAATAGCCTTGTGAATGAGTTATTATACAGAACCCTGTGCATTCATGCCATTGTGCAGAAGTCTTGTGCATTCATTACAATGTGCAGTAGCCTTGTGCGTGAATGCTATTGTGCAGAATCCTTGCACGTCCATGCCAATGTGAAATAGCCTTGTGCATGAATGCTATCATGCAGACGCCTCATGCATTAATGCCATTCTGCAGAAGCTGCAAAGTGAGATGTCCAACTAATTTTGCAAGGCTTCCCAATGGCGAGACCTTGTGGCGGGGAGTTCCAGAGGCCAAACCGCGCGGACATACATTGCAAAAGGTGTGAGACCATCAGAGCCGAACTGTTATCACTGCAAGGAAGCCTTCCGCAGGCCAGGTCCTTCTTGATCTGGAGAGTGAACAGGTACCTAAAAGCCATTTTGGAGACGTTATTACTCTGAATATTTCTGCTCTACTATCTCATACATAACATATTGAGATCTGCTTTCCAGTTTGGGTGCTGAGAGAGAGTGACTTGTTTTAACTATGACATGGATTTGAACCCAGCACCTCTAGTCTTAGCATGCATTATGATTTAAATTACATTGAAGTACAAAAGGCAGGATTCCCTTTTAATATTGGTGGGTTCAAATCTTAGACAAACATTATTATTATTATTAGTAGTAGTAGTAATAGTAGTAAAATGACCACAAAGGAGCCTACCTCGTCAGCTCTTCTTTCAGATGGGCCGGATCCACTGGGAAAAATTTCACCATAAATTTGAAAAGAATCTCCTTAGGATCTTAAAACACAACATCTTCATAAGTTTGGGGTCAGAGGTCTGTCGGGAACATTCACACATCTTTTCATGCAGCTTTAACTATGTCTCTAGGCATGTGCAGAGTGTTAATTCATCCCTCCGATTTGAACGTGAACTAAACTAAACTAAACTAAAATAAATGTACTGTATATACTTGAGTATAAGCCTAGTTTTTCAGCCCTTTTTTAAAGACTGAAAAAAAACCCCTTGGCTTATATTCGGGTGAGGGTCCTGTTTGGCTTATATTTGGGTCAGCTTATACTCGAGAATATATGGTACATTTATTTTTTCTCTCTATTATTATTGTTGCTACTATAACAATTAGTTTACTCTATTTTTATTATTATTATTAATGCATTTATTATTTCACTCTGAGCTTATTATTATTATCATTACATTTATTATTTTACTTTATTATTACATGTATTATTTTCCTGTATTTTTTATTATTATTATTATTATTATTATTACATGTATTATTTTACTCTATTGTTATTAAAAGGATACATAAGCACATTTACATTGAAGAAAATGAGAAGAATGATTTGATCAGAGTTGGACAGTCTTATCTTAAATTTGAGCTGTATGTAAATATTCAAAAACATTTAACCTACTGATGCCTCAATTAATGTAATTTTATTGGTATCTATTTTTATTTCTGAAATTTACCACTCTTGGCTTATACTTGAGTCAATGTTTTCCCAATTTTTTGTGGGAAAATTAGGTGCCTCGGCTTATATTCAGGTCGGCTTATACTCAAGTATATACAGTATGTCTATTTTAAATCATGACTTGTTTAATTTGTTTTTAAATGCATTCTTTGATGTTTCAACTCTTGATTTTATATTTACCATCCTCAGCTTATACTGGAGTCAATGTTTTCCCAGTTTTTTGTAGTAAAATTAGGTGCCTCGGCTTATACTCGAGTCGGCTTATACTCAACATAACACAACCGGGGCTGGGCTGTGGCGCAGGCTGGTGAGCAGCCTGCTGCAATAAATCACTCTGACCATGAGGTCATGAGTTTGAGGCCAGCCCGTGGTGGGGTGAGCACCCGTCAATTAAAAAAAAATAGCCCTTGCTCGTTGCTGACCTAGCAACCCGAAAGATAGTTGCATCTATCAAGTAGGAAATAAGGTACCACTTATAAAGTGGGGAGGCAAATTTAACTAACTTACGACATTGGAATGAGGAAGTGCTGTTACAGTGGATGATGAAGCAGCTGCTCCCCCCTGTGGCCAGAATTAAACATCCCCTCAGGAGAAGGTGAAATTGCCTCTGTGTCTGTCTCTGTCTCGGTTCTATGTATATATGGGCATTGAATGTTTGCCCTATATGTATATAATGTAATCCACCCTGAGTCCCCTTCGGGGTGAGAAGGACGGAATATAAATACTGTAAATAAATAAATAATAAAATAAATAATGCTTTCTCATTCTCCTTGAAGTATCATGTTGACATCCATTACAATCCTGGGATTTGCGGTTTAGGGAGAGCTATGTGGACTTCCTAAGAGAGCTTCAAGGACCCCCAAAATGGAAATCCCAAGACATATTTTCTCATAATTACATTTTTTTTTTAAAAAAAATAATTTTATTAAATGTTTTCAAATGAATAGTACATCGAAAGAGGGGGAACAATATTTATAGGAAAGTTTGGAAAAGATAGGTGAAAGACTAAATACATTTTTTTAAAAAAAAACAAGCAAACAAAACCCAAAAAACAACAAAAAAAACCACCCACAATGACAGAAATTGAACTTTCGTTCAGCCCTTGTTCCTGTTCAAGTTTCTTTTAATCTACTTCTTTTACATTCTCTCCCGTTTAGTTACAAAAAAGAAATCTTCAATTCAATCTCATAATTACATTAACATCCTTTGTAATCTTGGGATTTGCAGTTTTGGGAGGGCTATGTGGATTTCTCACCCAGTGAGACACAGGAACTTTCCAAACTACAAATCCCAGGATGCATTTTTTTCCCAGAAGTGGGCAAGCAAATCGATGGGAGTTCTATCCTGATAATCACTTCTGAATCTGTTATATTCTTTAGTTTCAATTAAATACATGGAAACACTTACTTTTAATCTGCTTCGTGATAGGCTTGAGAAGTTCCAGCCAGGCCTAGAAGAATATAGATATGTATAACAAGTGTCATAGATTTTAAACTGTTTCGATCCAGAAATTATAAGATGCGGAAAGCAATAAACAATACAGAGAAGGGATTCCCTGAAATGCAAAGGCAAGAGGCCACTATTACTAGGAATGTAATCCAATAATGTAAACTATTAGACAGTAATTTCTATATATGCTATTGTCATAGAACATTCAAGGATGATAGAGATTCAAAATATACTAAATGCTTCAAAAAACACGTCACTAAACTAACTCCCATAATTTTCAATTGGGGGTGATTGGAGTTGTAGCATTAACCAATTTATTGGTTAATTCAAATATTGACCATGACTCTCAAATTATGAAAATTAGACCTAATTTGGTAGGAAATTACCCTTGCCACCATTGTACCATATGTCCCCAATTTACTCATACTAAGTTGTTTCAGAATCCTCATACTAAGATAGTTCATCAACTGCAACATTTTGCTACATGCACCACCAAAGGAGTCATTTACCGTATATACTCGAGTATAAGCCGACTCAAATATAAGCTGAGGCACCTACTTTTACCACAAAAAAAAAAAAAACTGGGAAAACATTGACTCCAGTATAAGCCGAGGGTGGGAAATTTCAGAAATAAAAATAGATACCAATAAAATTACATTAATTGAGGCATCAGTAGGCTAAATGTTTTTGAATATTTACATCAAGCTCTAATTTAAGAGAAGACTGTCCAACTCTGATCAAATCATTATTCTCATCTTCTTCGATGTAAATGTACTTATGTATCCTTTTAATAATAATAGAGTAAAATAATACATTGGATTGCATTTCTAGTTATAATGGCCTCTTGCCTTTATATCTGCATTGCACCACGGTGGTGCAATGGGTTACACCCTTGTGCCAGCTAAACTGCTGACCTGAAGGTGTCCGGTTTGAATCCAGGAGATGGGGTGAGTTCCCATCTGTCAGCTCTAGCTTGTGGGACATGAGAGAAGCCTCCCAGCAGGATGGCAAGACATCTGGGTGTCTCCTGGGCAACATCTCTGTAGACAGCCAATTCTCTCACACCAGATATTCTCTCACACTGATATGCTTAAAAAAAACCACTTGAACTGCTATGTCTCAATGCTATGGGACCCTGGGAGGTATAGTTTTTTAAGGTCTTGTGCCTTCCTTGCAACTGTTTCGGAAGGGTTTTTGCAAGCTAGATTGATATTCTTGCCCCATAGAAAGCTAGGATGTCAGGATGAAGGCTTTAGCTTATCCTATTCCCAGATGCACTGGTTTTCCGTGTGCAGAGAATTTCATATTATTTCTAACGGAGGGAAATTCCACCCTAGAAGCATCCCAGGTTCTGAGCTGGGCAGAGACAACTCACCGACCGTTTCTTGTGCTAGAAATCACAGAGAAAGCACCACGTCTTCAACTTACAGCATGCCCCGCAGAACTCCAAAACTCCAGTCCAAAATATTCCTTTTCTGTAAGGTTCAAGTGGCTGCAGCTCAGGTTGAATAAAGTCCTTCCAGATGATTTTTGCTGTTGAAAAGGGGGAGGAAGGAAGGAAGCAAGGAATTAAAAAAGGAGAGAAAGGTAGGAAGAAAAAACGGGAAAGGAGGGAGGGAAAGATGGGTAAGAGGGAAGAATTCCAACATTCAGGGTAAGATTATTATTATTATTATTATTACTATTATTGACACAACGACACTGTATGACACAGCAAACAAGATAGATATGCTGGATTTCGTATCACAAGCCGAACACTTCCCAAGTGTCTAGGACTGTGTGATGTATTTTCGGATGATGTGTGCAGATCCCAGTAGGGTGGCCTTTTGCAGTTGACAGACCACAATTTATTTATTTATTTATTTACAGCATTTATATTCCGCCCTTCTCACCCTGAAGGGGACTCAGGGCGGATCACATTACACATATAGGCAAACATTCAATGCCTTTTAACATAGAACAAAGACAAACAAACATAGGCTCCGAGTGGGCCTCGAACTCATGACCTCCTGGTCAGAGTGATTCATTGCAGTTAATTGCAGCTGGCTTGCTCTCCCACCTGTGCCACAGCCCATTTTGTCAATGTCTATTGTTTGCCAAATGCCGGCTGAGATCTTTTTGGCACGGCACCCAGTGTGCCCATCACCACCGGGACCACCTGCACTGGTTTCTGCCAGAGTCTTTGAAGTTCAATCTTGAGGTCCTGATAGCGGCTAAGTTTTTCGTGTTGTTTTTCATCTATGCGACTGTCACCTGGGATGGCAACATCAATGATCCAAACCTTTTTCTTTTCCACAACTGTGAGGTCTGGTGTGTTGGGTTCCAGAACTTTGTCAGTCTGGATTCGGAAGTCCCACAGTATCTTTGCGTGCTCATTTTCCAATACTTTTGCAGGTTTGTGATCCCACCAGTTCTTTGCTGCTGGAAGGTGGTACTTGAGGCATAAGTTCCAATGAATCATTTGGGCCACATAGTTGTGCCTCTGTTTGTAGTCTGTCTGTGCAATTTTCTTACAGCAGCTGAGGATATGATCAATGGTTTCGTCGGTTTCCTTGCACAGTCTGCATTTTGGGTCATCAGCTGATTTTTCAATCTTGGCCTTAACTGCCTTTGTCCTGATGTCTTGCTCCTGGGCTGCAAGGATCAGGCCTTCTGTCTCCTTCTTCAGGGTCCCATTCGTGAGCCAGAGCCAGGTCTTCTCCTTATCAGCTTTTCCTTCAATTTTGTCAAGGAACTTTCCATGCAATGTTTTGTTGTGCCAGCTGTCAGCTCTAGTTTGTAGTGCAGTTTTCTTGTACTGGTTTTTTGTCCGCTGTGCTTTGAGGAGTTTCTGATTTTTGACCTCAATCAAAGCAGGTTCTTCACTTTGCTTTACATATTCTGCCAGGGCATGTTCTTCTTCTTTGACTGCTTGTTTTACTTGTAAGAGTCCTCTGCCCCCTGATCTTCTAGGCAGATATAGCCGGTCAACATCACTGCGAGGGTGCAGTGAATGATGAATGGTCATGAGTTTTCTTGTTTTTCTGTCCAAATTGTCCAGTTCCGCCTGTGTCCAGTTTATGATGCCAGCAGTATATCTTATGACAGGTATGGCCCAGGTGTTTATGGCCTTGATGGTGTTGCCTCCATTGAGCTTGCTTTTGAGAATTTTTCTGACCCTTTGTATTCTTTGCTGACCACAGTCTTCACATGTTCATGCTTGATGTTTTCCAGCTGTAATATGCCCAGATATTTATAGGCCTCTGGCTGTTGACACTTTATTGTTTGGCCATTAGGCATATTTATGCCCTCACTTTCAATGATTTTTCCTTTCTTCAATGCCACTGTCGAACATTTGTCCAAGCCAAACTCCATGCTGATATCAGTGCAAAAAATTCCAGTGTTGGTCAGAGACTGGATTTCATTATTATTATTATTATTATTATTATTATTATTATTATTATTATTATTATTATTTAATGGTTTAATGGTTTGGGCTTTGGACTAAGGTGCCTGAGACCAAGGTTTGATTCAAGGGTTTGTATCCCACCTTGGTTGTGAAAACCTTGGTCTTTGGAGACCCCTTCCAACTTTATGCCTGCAAAACTGACTACTAACTTTTGTGGGTTGGACTAGATGGCCTTTGGAGACCCCTTCCAACTTTATGCCTGCAAAACTGACTACTTACTTTTGTGGGTTGGACTAGATGGCCTTTGGAGACCCCTTCCAAATTTATGCCTGCAAAACTGACTACTTACTTTTGTGGGTTGGACTAGATGGCCTTTGGAGACCCCTTCCAAATTTATGCCTGCAAAACTGACTACTTACTTTTGTGGGTTGGACTAGATGGCCTTTGGAGACCCCTTCCAATTTTACGATTCTATGAATGCTTACAGAACTAACTACTTGCGTTTGTGGGTTGGACTGGATGGCTTTGGAGACCCTTTCCAAATTTACAATTCTATGGACGCTTACTAAACTGACTTACTTATTTCTGTGGGTTGGACTGGATGGCCTTTGGAGACCCCGCCCAACTTGACGATTCTGTGGACACTTACAGAACTGATTACTCACTTTTGTGGTTTGGACTGGACGGCCTATAAAGATCTACAAAACGGGACAGTTTTCTTTTTTTCCCTGCTTCCAAACCATCAAGTATCCCAAGTAGCACTTACGTACCGTTCGGTCTCAGACTTTGGTGCAAAATACAAAAAGCAGCTTTCCATAGAAGCTGTGGGCAAGACGAGGGCAGCTGGTGCATCTCTGAAGACACCTGTCGTGTTGTCTTTAGCAAAGCCAGGCAAACAGAGAGTTGCTTGCGCACCGTGAGACCTCAACACTACCACTTTACACATCATCCCCGGCTGCTTTTGAGGCGCATGAAAGTGCTATATCCGGCACAAAAGGCAGCTGGGGCAAATGACAGGGAAATAACAGCGCTGTCTTGGGGGCCCTTCCAAATAATTGCACCAGAGCAGTGATTAAAAGTATTATCCTGTGCTATAATATCGTGGGAGACAGAAAAGGCGGAGATCTGTGTTCACACCGCAAAGAGCAAGATCAAGGCAACGGCACAGAACTTTGTGCTCAGGATGGGGCATAGAATCCTAGAGTTGGAAGACAGATCCCCAGAGGTCATCTAGTCCAACCCCATTCTGCACTGAATCAGGAGAGTAAATAAAGAGCAACACTAAAAAAAACCCAAAAACCCAAACAAACAGAGGAATTCCAGACATGAAACAATCAAGGCCAGCTAACACATCCTAACAACAGATCCCCCCCAAGCAGGAAGCAGCCATTCAATGCTAATCATTCAATGCAAGTCCATTCAATGCTAATCAGGCTGGGCAAATATCCCATAGGCTATGCAAAATCCCATATTTCAGGTCCCCCTTTTGCCAACGTGGAGCAATATTTATTGCCGAGGATGATGATGATGATGATGATGATGATAATAATAATAATAACAACAATAATGCTTTATCTGTCTTAAAGAGATCCAGTATACTCAACATTATAGAGCAAATAATAATAGTAGTAGTGATGATGATAATAATGATGATGATGATGATGATGATGATGATGATGATGATGATGTCATTGGGGTTGCTGTGAGTTTTCTGGGCTGTATGGCCGTGTTCCAGAAGTGTGTAAATGTTGCAAATGGCCTTGCAGCTTCTAGGCCAGGCTGCTTCCTGCCTGGGGGAATTCCAGGCATGAAACAATTAGGGCCAGCTAACACTTCCCAACAAAGAATTCCCCCAGGCTGGGAGCAGCCAGGCTTTGAAGCTGCAAGGCCAGTCAATGCTAATCAAAGTGGCCAAGTGCAACATTCACACTTGTCTTCAACATACAAGAGTTCTTTCTTTCTCCCACCCTGGATATTATTCCACAGATATATAAACCCCATTTGCCTCGTTTCTAACAGACCTCACAACCTCTGAGGATGCCTGCCATAGATGTGGGTGAAACGTCAGGAGAGAATGCTTCTGGAACAATGCCAGACAGCCCGGAAAACTCACAGCAACCCAGTGATTCCAGCCTTAAAAGCCTTCGACAACACATATTTGGGACATCTTTGGATGTCCCAAATAATAATAATAATAATAATAATAATAATAATAATAATAATAATAATAAATCTTTCTCTGGCCCTGAAACCCATCTCCAGTCACTGGACACCTGACAAAAGGTTTTGCTGGAGAGACGTAGTGCCCCAAGGGCAGCTCTTCCATTCCAGACTCATTCAGGTCTGGCTCTTTTGTGGGCTGTTCGAGCCTCAAATGCATCCGATGCCCAGGAGGGATTTCTTTTTGTGAAAAAGGAAGGTTTCGAACCTTAATGGAAACTATTCCTCGCCTTCAACTATATTGTGCCGAATGGGGGAAAAAAGCACAAAGAAGAATAGAGTCACCCCCAAGTCTCGGCGAGAATCAGTCGCATGCAATTCAGCTTTATTTATTTATTTTGCTCCTTTTGCAGCATTGCCAATCTGTTTTGGTGCTTGGCCAAGACAGGCTACAACTCCCATCACCCCCAATTGAACATGATGGGAGTTGTAGTCCGGGGGGAAAGGTAACCTTGCTCCAAATCATTTGTCATAGCCTATTCCAATAGTTTGGAATCGCCCTACAGTAGAGTCTCACTTATCCAACATAAACGGGCAGGCAGAAGGTCGGATAAGCGAATATGTTGGATAATAAGGAGGGATTAAGGAAAAGCCTATTAGACATCAAATTAGGTTATGATTTGACAAATTAAGCACCAAAACATCATGTTATACAACAAATTTGACAGAAAAGGTAGTTCATTACACATGAATGCTATGTAGTAATTACTGTATTTACGAATTTAGCACCAAAATATCACAATGCATTGAAAACATTGACTACAAAAATGCGTTGGATAATCCAGAACATTGGATAAGCGAGTGTTGGATAAGTGAGACTCTACTGTATTTCCAAATATTATGCCCAGTGATTTCTTAGTCCTGCTAACATGAAAGGAAGGAAAATCACAACACCCTGGCTGGAAACTACCCTAAAATATCCCATAAGCTATGCAAAATCCCATATTTCAGATCCCCATTGTGCCAACGTAAAGCAATATATATTGACGAGGATAATAATAATAATAATAATAATAATAATAATAATAATAATAATAATAATAATAATAATAATAATAATACAGTAGAGTCTCACTTATCCAACATAAATGGGCTGGCAGAATGTTGGATAAGTGAATATGTTGGATAATAAGGACTAAGAAAAAGCCTATTAAACATCAAAATGTTATGATTTTACAAATTAAGCACCAAAACATCATGTTATACAACAAGTAGTTATACAAAAAGTAGTTCAATAGGCAGTAATGCTACGTAGTAATGACTGTATTTACGAATTTAGCACCAAAATATCACAATGTATTGAAAACATTGACTACAAAAATGCGTTGGATAATCCAGAATGTTGAATAAGTGAGACTCTACTGTAATAATAATAATAATAATAATAATAATAATAATAATAATAATAATAATTGGAACTTATGACTCAAGTACCACTTCCCAGCAGTAAAGAACTGGTGGGATCACAAACCTGCAAAAGTATTGGAAACAAGCACACAAAGATACTGTGGGACTTCTGAATTCAGACTGACAAGGTTCTGGAACACAACACACCAGACATCACAGTTGTGGAAAAGAAAAAGGTTTGGATCATTGATGTTGCCATCCCAGGTGACAGTCGCATTGACGAAAAACAACAGGAAAAACTCAGCCGCTATCAGGACCTCAAGATTGAACTGCAAAGACTCTGGCAGAAACCAGTGCAGGTGGTCCCGGTGGTGATCGGCACATTGGGTGCCGTGCCAAAAGATCTCAGCCGGCATTTGGAAACAATAGACATTGACAAAATTACAATCTGCCAACTGCAAAAGGCCACCCGACTGGGATCTGCACGCATCATCCGAAAATACGTCACACAGTCCTAGACACTTGGGAAGTGTTCGCCTTGTGATTTTGTGATACGAAATCCAGCATGTCTATCTTGTTTGCTGTGTCATACAATAATAATAATAATAATAATTCTTTTTTCTCTCTTAAAGAAACCCACTATCCCAACATTAGAGAGATAGTAGTAGTAGTAGTAGTAGCAGCAGTAGTAGTAATACTAATATTTTTTTCCATATATTTTATTAGGGTTTTCATAACAAGTGTGTAAAATAAATGTGGGCAAAGTTAATACTACTACTACTACTTCTACTACTACTACTACTAATAATAATAATAATAATGCTTTTTCTTTCTTAAAGAAATTCAGTATCCTCAATATTATAGAGCAAATAACAATAATACTTTTTCTCTCTTAAACAGATTCATTATCCTCAACATTGTACAGCACATCATAAGAACAGTAATAGTGATGATGATGATAATAATAATAATAATAATACAGTAGAGTCTCACTTATCCAAGCCTCGCTTATCCAAGCTTCTGGATTATCCAAGCCATTTTTGTAGTCAATGTTTTCAATACATTGTGATATTTTGGTGCTAAATTCGTAAATACAGTAATTACAACATAACATCACTGCGTATTGAAC